>NC_089785.1:7046645-7116645 GCF_040412425.1 Macrobrachium rosenbergii | reverse complement strand
TACTCTCTGACAATACAAAATTTAGGATTTTAAATGTAGATATTGCGAGTCACATTTTGAAATTAGAAGACAAACTAAATAGGTTGCTTAGAGGTCTGAGAGATGAGATTTGGGAAGCTACATATAGCTCTTTATTTGCTTCAGGGTCTAAGCCTGGTTATTTGTACGGTCTGCCTAAGGTACATAAAATAGAAACCCTTTAAGACCTATTATTTCCTCAATTGGTACTTTTAGTTATAACCTGTCTAAGTTTTTGGTTCCAGTTTTAAACCCTCTAACTTTAGGTGAATTTAACATATCTAATTCTTCCAAATTTGTTAAAGAATTATGCTCTTTCAATTTTAACCAAGATGTTATAATGGCTAGTTTCGATGTAACCTCTCTTTTCACCAATATCCCATTAAAAGAAACAACTGACATTATTCTTAATAATATATGTGAAACCATCTATCAGTGTTTGGACTTAATAAAATAGACTTGCAAAAATTATTACATTTAGCAACTGCTGATGGCATTTTTACTTTGATGGTAAATTATATAATCAAATAGATGGAGTAGCTATGGAAATTCCTTGGACCTGTATATGCGGATTGCTTCATGGGTTATTGTGAAAGGATTTGGATGTCTGAATGCCCTAGTGCTTTCAAACCTTTGTATTACTGTAGTTATGTAGATGATACTTTCCTTGTGTTTAAGGAATTATCACATGTTGATTTGTTTTTGAATATTTTAATTCTCGTCACCCTAACATTTCTTTTACTTGTGAGACGGAACAGGATAATAAGTTGTCATTTTTAGATGTACAGGTATACAGAAATAGTGGCAAATTTGAGACCTCTGTTTATAGGAAAAGTACTTTTACTGGCTTGGGATTGAATTACCTCAGTTTTTCGCCAAAGTTGTATAAGATGAACTCAATACGCACTTTGATTAATAGAGCCTACAATGTTTGTTGTGATTTTAATTTATTTCATCAAGATATGGTTTTCCTCCAGAATTACTTTTCTGAAAAAAAACTCATATCCCATTTTTGTATTTTACAAAGTTCTGAAAAAATTTTTAAATGAAAAGTTTTGTCCCAGACCGGTGTACAGTACTGCTAGTAAAGATGTAAAGTACATTAAATTGCCTTACCTTGGTCATAGCAGCTATATGGTCCGAAAAAGTTACAAGAAATACTTAAGCATTGTTTCCCTCAAATCAGTTTCCGGTTTGTTTTCTGTAATCCTTTTACAATAAGATCACTTTTGAGAGAAGCCTACTCTGCCTGTGGACCTTAATTCCTGTGTCGTTTACTTGTTCACTTGTTCGCAGTGTGGTCTGCGATACGTGGGATCTAGTTCCCGCTGGCTCAGACACAGAATTTTGGAACACAGAGGTCTTTCTGTTAGAACTAGGTTTCCCCTTTCCAAACCACCCTTTTCTGCCATTAGAGAACACAGTTTAGCACAGGACCATCCTTTCACTGACCTGGATTTTTCGGGTACTGTCTTTTGTTCAAACAGACTGGACCTTTTAATTTCAGAGTCGCTGACTATTAAAAAGATGAAGCCGGAATTGAACAACAACTCGTCTGGTATTCAACTAGCTATCGTGTAATTTCATAGTAGGTACTCAATTAGGTCGTTAAATATTTTACTTTGTGAGTGGTAGTTTGTTTACATTTCACTATAGTTTTATTTTCATATTTTTATGTTTGTGTTTTTAATTTTTCGTTATTTTACGTCTCACCCCTTTTAGTTTGTATTTACTTGTTCATTTTATATTTCGTTAGTATTTTTGCTGAAGATTTATTATGACAATTCATTTTATTGTAATTTTATTGATTCTCATCCTTGTCGGTTTTTTCAGCCTGATGATGAGGTTTTATACCTCGAAAGCTTGTAATAAAGACTCTCCCATAGATATTATTTCGAAAACAATAAAGATAAAAATGAAGAGAGAGAGAGAGAGAGAGAGAGAGAGAGAGAGAGAGAGAGAGAGAGAGAGAGAGACATTAGCCCAACATCACTACATAATTACTGTAACTGTAATTCATCGAATTTACTCTTCCTGATTTTACTGATCTGTCCATTACAGGAAAATCTTCAGATTACGCGGGCCCTTCATCTTCCTAAACACCGCCAGAAGGGCCCGGAATATTATGTCTACCAGATTCAAATCAAGTTTTTCCAAGTACTTTCCCCAGCTCCTTTTCGGCATTCCAATATTGTTAATAAGAAGACAAAAGGAAACATATTTGCATCAAACATTCAATTTAGGGTATTTATAATTATTGGATAACTCGACCAAAAAATACGTCCGATACTTCAGGATATTGAGGTTATTCTCTTGCTTCTTGGCCAGGAGCTTCGCCTAATTCTCTCCTCCTGCACAGGACAACATACTCCTTCGTATATTTACTCTCATTTTCGTTACTTCACACTCTTATTCATTCATTTTCATACTCCACACAAGATTATGTCTTCCATTCCGCTCCTGCTTTTCAAATATCGCTTTTCCCTCACAAACCTTCTGTCTCATTACAGCCTCTGACTTGTCATTCTGTTTCCGACCACGCCTCACCCTGGTGAAGACTTCTTTCAACCACTGACCCAGTCCAGGAATATCGCCAACACACTCACAAATCTTACCCTTAGGAGGTGGTGCACTGTAGACATTAGAGGGGGTGCTTGCAGCGTCCCTCCGGGCCCCTGGGGATGCACCCACTCTGACCTTAACTTTAACTCTATTCTCGCTTCTTCTCTTCCGGTCTTGCTGTTCAGCCACTCCAACAATTTACTACAATTTAGTGATTTCTGACAACCCAGACATGACACCTTTCCTATTTTTCCTAATTATTTCATTGAATTTTTTTTTTTTTTTTTTTTTGTCAGAGTACCCAAAAAGGCATAACCTTTGATGCTGTGTAAAAATGCTCCTAAGATTTCTAAGGAATTTAAAAAGCACAATACAAAAGGCAACTTGCGCTTTTATTCATGACATTTCTGATGGTATTCCCAACTGATCAACTCATCTGTTAGCACAGGTTACCCACATCCCCGAGGAAGTGTGTGTGTGTGTGTGTGTGTGTGTGTGTGTGTGTGTGTGTGTGTGTGTGTGTGTGTGTGTGTGTGTTGAGGGCAAGAGGGGGCGGTTGGCTGGGAATTAAAGGACCAGTTACGCATTCACAACTGATCTGATCTAACGCCCTCACACAAATTTCACGCTCTTTATCAGTGAATGCGTAGCTTATTTATTGTGCACTGGTCATTTAAAGTGAAAACGGATCAGGTTCACTTTACACAAAGACAAATACTTTCGTGACTTCATCTGATTTAATAATAACGCAGCCATACAAACTGATTTAGGTTAATAGCTACTGGTAAATTATACTAACGGGTGAAAATGCATAACCCGTCCCTTGCGATTGTTTTAGATTTAAATATGCTTTTGGATTTATAGAAATATACTAATCAATTACTTGTAGTTTAAATAAAATTCTTCAAATAAAAACTTCTACAGTAAATGAAATTATGTAATTATGCTCAAAGTCATTGAGTATACTTAAACATTTCGAAAATACCTCATCATTTAAGTGAAAATTAAAAAAGCGCACCAATTATCTGATGATCTATTGTGCAAAAAAATGTCGAGGAATAACAATGCAATTTTTTCATTACTCCTCGCAAAGCCTTTCTACAATTAGTGACTCTTTTCTCTCTGATTTCAATAATGTTATATCATACAAGAAGCCCAGTATCTCATCAGTTACGTAACACTTTCTAATATGGTGAAAGACACATTCATTTGCATAGAGAGACGAATAATTATTGAATGAGTACAATACAAAACATGTATTTGCTGAACATGAAATGCGGCTCTGCAAAAGTTAAATGACGTAGGGCTAAAACATCTGCACGCTCCCTTTCCAATATTTCCAGCGCTCGAGGCAAGGAGCAAATGACAAGTGCTCTCACTGTGAACAGTTTAACAATTTAACAAAATATTTATGCATAGAGGAAAGTTGATTTCTAAACCATGTAACAGTTCTGTATAAAGAATTTTAACCTTGTGCAAAATACCAAGTACAAAAATCAGAATGAAAACCAGAAAGATAGATGAAATAATTTATGCCCATGTCAAAAGAGTCAATTTCAACCGCAATGTGCCGTCAGTGCTGCAACATAATTTATTACACTTGTTAATTACTTCGTGATTTGTTAATGCTGCACGATACGTTTAATTTTGCTTTGTAATTTATTGCTGCTGACGTGCAAATGTCTATTATTTTCTGATGAGCCATCCTTTGTCAGTTCACTTTTTCCATCTTCAATCTCACAGTTCATGACATTACATATCAATATTAATAATACACACACATTATTACACACACACACACACAATAATCCCGGAAGGAGACTTCTTTCAAAGAAGCATAATTAAAAGAATGGCCGTCTGGATGCCGTCGAGTTTGTATTGTGTTTTAGTTTGAATGAGTTGTAGTAGCAGGTAATTATAAATGATCCAAAGTCTATTAATTCCTTGACTGCTCGAAAGTTCACTCTTCCATATTTACACCTGCAAACGGGGTATTAGAATTTTGGCGGTTTTTGACTGGTTATCAAAAATGGGGAAGGCCTTTTCCTGAGCCAATAGGAGAACGATCTTCTCAGGGAGGAGTCTGGTGCCGGCCAATCAACACTCCATTCAGCCAGACCTCCCAGATGAGACATTCTGCTCTAGCCAATAGAGGAGCCTCTCTGCCCCCAAGTTTGACAATCAAAAATTGATTAAATTTCTGTAATCCTGCCTGCGGGCGGCAAAAATTACAAAACTATACCGCGAATTGTTCGCCCTTGGCAAAACGGCAGAGAATCACCGAAATGTCAAAAAATAAATGAACTTTTTGACAACTGTTATATAATTCTACCTACTGTTAAGAAGAAGCTCATTCGAGATGAATTATTATTATTATTATTATTATTATTATTATTATTATTATTATTATTATTATTATTATTATATGAGTACATGCATACTGAAAATCGGAACAGGCCATTAAAATGAAAACTGACAAAAAAATAGAGAAGACCCATTGTCATATACAGATGAATGATCACGCTTATTAGAAGTGCCAATTTTTTATTCTTAAAGATTATCTGAACCAGGATACGTCAAGAATAGACAAACGGAGTATGAAACGCCATAAGCTCGAAATGCCCGAAAAAAACGAGAAACTAGATTTCTATTTAAATTTTCGTGACATTTCGGTCGTTTTCGTAAGATTCATTTTGAGTCTAACACATTTAGCAATATCCAAGAAGCTTTGTAATCTGACAGATATTAATTCTTGACATAGATCCAAATTATATTTTAGATTTAGGCTCTCGGCATTTGGTTTGCTCTCAGTTTGTCAGATGTGTAAATTAGGGTTTCCGTTTTGAAAAGATAGAAAAACCCAGAATGAACTGTATTACATCAAATTCAAATTGTGCCCTAAGGTCTCTCAGGTTACTGAGATAGTCTACGGGAATGACTCTCTAAGTTTGACTATCACAGAATTTAACCAGAACATAGATCCTGGAGCAATGTCTAAAAATAAAAGATAAATGAAAAAGATTGCCTTACTTTCCTATTCTGCCAAAGTTAGCCTATAATAAAAAAAAAGACTGAACATAATTTACTTGATATGTCACAATTATGACGCAACAGCAAAATCACTTAACCAACAGTAAAATCACTCAACCATTTTCGCCTTTTTTGCTGGACAAGTAGACTCATATCGAGAGAAACTAAATCTATATTCTTTATGAAACCACATCTCCATCATGAGTTGTTCTGTCCCTTTTTTCTCTTTTTCTATGTCACTTCCTGATTCTTTCTCCTCTGTTCTTCTCCCCTCCCTGACTCCAGATGCTTTGATACTGTTCATTTTTACAGCGTCAATGACAAAGAATGATTTATCTGTATTGCTGGGACTTTCGTGGTATTTTTCACGCTTTGAACTTTGATAATGTTAGAGACATTTTTTCTATTTTATGCAGCTCAGACACCTAAAAAAACAGATAAAGAAATAAATAGTAAACTAAATACAAGAAGGTAAAAAGGAAGTACGAAACCAAAACATGATACTGACAATCCTGGATCATCAAATATTCACCCATGACTTGCACAAACAAAGAGCAAGAGGACTGATTCTGATAACACCAATCAGCAGAGACAAGGAAAACCCTTTAAGTGATCCATCAAGATTCCAGGAGTGAATGAAAATATTAGTCTTCTACTAAGCCAACACCTTCCATTGTTCCCTGACCAAACGCTGTGTGACGCCAACGATGTTCCTTGGTGCAAGAGAAATGACTCGGGATTGTATTATATTGGGATTTTATTCTTAAATTTCATGAAGAAATGATGTTGTATTTTTACCGACTGTCATATTGCCGTAAATGTATGATGACATGGAGAGAAGATGCCATTTTATCTTTAGAAACAGAAATGAGTTAGGAGTTCTCATATAATCTGAAATAACGTCAACTCGAGACTCAGCCACTTGGCTTCTAAGACTTAGTGTTACCATGTCCTTTATTATTTTCGTCTATATTTCTCATAAATCCACAAGTTTATCCTCATTTGCAAACAAAACCAATACACACTGACTTTTTCATCATTTCTAAATGCATATATATGAGTATATATATATATATATATATATATATATATATATATATATATATATATATATATATATATATATATATATATATATATATCATATGTATAATTTTTTGACGCTAGTTCGTGTTTCTTCATATGAAATCCCGGATCTGATATTACCATAATTTTTCACTCATTTGTAAAACCTACAATATCTGATTGGTCAGAGAGATTCTATGTAATATTTGTAATTTACTGGAGAGTAATAAACACTGCCAATACTGGATCTGAATGAATTTTGATAGATGAAACATTCATTTTAGAACCCCTGTAGAAGAAAAAGAGAGGAAATAAGCGGTAAAAGTAAGGAAGAGTGTAGACTAAAATGAAAAAGAAAGGAGGGAATGAAATGATACGTATTGAAGTTTAGAGTTGCAATGAATACCAGAATTTATATAAGTGTAAGGATATATATATATGTTATATATATATATATATATATATATATATATATATATATATATATATATATATATATATATATTACATACATATATACATATATATATATACATCCGTACACACATATATTATACAAATTCTGGTATCATATTACAACTCCAACCCAATGCATTAATCGGTTTCATTTTGTCCTTTTCATTTTCATATTTTAGATCAACACTCTTCTTTACTTTTATCGCTCATTTCCTCCTCTACTTTCTACGCGGTTCCTAAAATGAATGTTTATCTATCAAGATTTATCTCCACATCAATATTGGCAGTGTTTATTTTTACAGGATAAATAACAAATAATAGATATATAAGTCTCTCCTGATTTCTTCTTAACTAACGCATAAGACAAGACAACGAATTTTATCAACGTAGCTCAGACGCAGAGAAAAGCAAATATAATAAAATAAATAAGAATAAGTAGAATATAAGAACATACGGCAAGAGGAAGTTCAAACCTTAACTAAAGACCAGATACCCTTTGGAGTCAGGAGGAAACCTCATCAGAGAGAATTCGATTCCTTCGTGACATTAATCAACGCACAAGAAGACAATTCCTGTCAGGGATTCTATTAATATTTTGAGAGAGGAAAATATTAGCTTCTTCCATCAACCGAAACACTCCGGTCTCGACCCCAAAATCCATCGCTGAAGGATTGGGCGGTATCGTTTAAGTCAAAGGGGAGACAAGGATTTAGATTAATATTGATTATCCCATCTTCTTCAAATTTTACTAAAAATCTTTCGGAAAAACTGTCTGCCTCCATAACTTTTGTCTTTTAATTGCAATTTTTAAAAGTTGAAACAGAAACAGACATCTGTTCCATTGATTTGGAAGTTCACATTTCTCATGTATAGGCCTAAACCTGAATTACACCTTAGAACTTAAGACAGGATTCACTCAACACAGATTTGACAAAATCTCAAAGACATAAGCTTATCCTAACATAATACGTTAAAACAACTGTTTCAATTACTTTCCGCAATGCAACAAACAACCTTACCATACTCGGAAAGGTCAGAAACGCATGCAAATGAAAATTTCATAATGAATTATATATTTTAATAAGAGAGGGAAGATTTTAGTAATAGTCCCAAATTCTAGCAAAATGTTTCAACACACAATCACAAATAACTATTCTGGAGGATTCGAATGCTTTTTTATTGCCTAACTGTACACAATTAAAACACCAGTTTTGCAGGGTGTGAATCATTGAAACAAGTTAATAAAATGCCTATGCTCCCAAGATTCATTATAATTACGCTAGTCTTTAGTACAGGTCGTAGAAGGCCCATAACATAAGGGCTGCATCACTTCCCAATTTAGTGAGTTCCAACCCTGAAATAAAGTTATTATAAGCTTTATATTTAATCAGTGCCATTTGTATTGGCACATTAACACACTGTTCATTATGTTCCTTCACTATAAACAAAAGGGCTGGACCCACTTCACTGAAACTGAAACTTGAGCCATTAAGTCAAAAGGGCGCTGGCACAGATAAAAGATCCGGGAGAGAGAGAGAGAGAGAGAGAGAGAGAGAGAGAGAGAGAGAGAGAGAGAGAGATCTACAGATGAGTGAGGCGATGAAGTCGGGCTAAAGAGGCTTCGGAAACAAATTCAATTAAGATAAAACTTTAAAATTGTCACTGTTGAGACGTTAATTTCATTCAAGAAAGTAGCAATTATTGTCAGCATAAAAAGGAGCGCTCATTTTTCCATCGATTCTAGTTTGTTACGAGATTTTTTTTTTTTTAGTCCACCAGGCGCCGTTTTTATTACGATGACAAAACCATCTTATTATTGTTCCTCTCCTCAGTAAAGTTTTTCCTGTGCTCTTTTCATTGTTTCATGACCGAGTCTCAAGTCTCTGCAACTTAGAACCGCTGCATATCTGTACACCTTAAGCTAGATATACAGTAGTGTATTTCTCTGTATAATGCGTTCTCATGCTTCAATTACGCGGACAGCAGCGAGGCCTTGTGTTAGGAAAGTCAGGAAATAACACCTTGTCTAGACGTCCCTGGAAAATTACAGCATCACGGTGTTGTTTACATCCGCCATATTATTTCATCAGAGCATCCGCCGTATGCAATAAATATTAGAGCAAAACTCAATTAGGAACTTAATTTAGATAGGTGATAACAGTTTGTCATCAAGGGTGAAAGAAGAGTCATGTTCAAATGCATTGCTCAGGTCATTTGTGTGTTGTAACTATACAATGATCCAAATTTTTTCAAAACTTTGAAATGACGGCAAAGAACTGGGCATTCAATTTTGTTTTATTCTTACTTTACAATACTCACTTGAGGTGGCAAGCAAGAAACGATCATTTCTAGCAATGTCGTAAATGATATTTTCCGAAACATTCTATTTGCAAATACACAGGATATCAAAATGAAGGTAAATCTTTCTACTGACAGTAAAATGAGGTTAAAACTACGACTGTCTCACAACCAGCAATACGAAGCGACACTTACCTGAATTAGGAATTAATACTTTGTGGGAAAAAGATTTCAGAAGCCCTTCAGAGCGTGTCTTTAAGATCGCAACCAAAGAGGGTAAAGCTACAATTTTTTTTTATTACCTCACACAATAATAGCCTCACACACGCGCACAGATTTTTACATGTGAACAGGACGCTCATAGCTGAGGACAGTGTGGTCAGACAGCCACAAGCAACGTGCAATGTCCAAGCGAAATGATGGCAAATGGTATTCCCTCTCTCTCTCTCTCTCTCCTATTTGTCTAAATCCCTTCAACCCTGGATTGTGGAAACCCCACTGGAAACAAGGTTTAAAGTCTTTTTCAGGAGAGAAATATTTAAAGCATGGCGTTCTTTGCATAACTTGTTTTCCTAATGTGGTACAAAGATTAAAATATTCAAAAGTTGGCAGAAAAAACTAAGCAGTTGTTCAACTACGAAAAAGGATTAACCGTCGCATTAATTCAATGTCAGGATGAATGAATCGAGGGGTAAAACACCATGTATACACACATACATACGTAGACACAAATTTCATATAGGCAGAGAGTATATATATATATATATATATATATACATATATATATATATATATATATATATATATATATATATATATATCAATCATTATTAATTTATACATGAAACAGCGGCTATGATAAGGCCGGTGGGCTAATCATATCTGGGTGCGTCACAGATTTTGTGTCACTTTGGAAACTATTTCGACCAAAGTGTCCCCGTCCAAACTGGTTTATAAAAGATACGTAGACAATTCATTTGTACTCTTTAAAGAAAAAGATCATGCACATTTGTTCTTTAATTTCATTAATTCATTTCATTTGAACATTAGTTTTACTATGGACACAGAATCGGATAACAAACTGTCATTTTTAGATGTAACAATTTCAATTCTGTAACATTAATTTTTAACAGGTGTTTTCACAAAGAAGATTTCCATTTGTTTGGGGAACAGTTTCTTTTAGTTTTCGTCCGTTGGTTTCAAACTTAATGCATGTAAGACTCTACTGCGTAAGGCGTATAATTTATCTTGCAACTGGCAACAATTCATGAAGGAATTTTCTTTGCGAACCATTTTAGCAAAAAATTGCTATCCATCCCACCTATTACAGAAAAATCTTGGGAGAGTTTTTAATGGAGTTTTTATAAACATTCACTTTAATGTACCTAAAAATATATTTGCTCTTTTTTGTTCAACAACAGACATGTAAAACGAGAACTCACTCCTCGTACCAAAGGTAGTCTGTACCCACGTTAATGACGATAAGAACCCCAAAAATGAAAGTCTTTTCAAGCTCAACTACACCCTACTGAATTGATGGATTCAATAATATAATATATTCACTTAACTATGTAATTGGTCTATGGTACTCCAGTCGCCTTGCCGAAGGTTCCCATCGACTGTCATCAGGTGTCAGTCACCGACAGGATTAGTTTATCCCTAGCTGAACAAAATAGGCAGCCATACAGTCAAATGTAGAAATATAATATTCTGCATGTGTGGTTTCAAATCTTCTCTCAAGTAATAGATAACCTGTCATTACCCATTCTCGAGTCCTCTTCATTAAACAAGGTCACACGATCACTGCTAAAATAATTTAGCACTGCCTAAGGTATCGTCCATTCTGGCCTCTTTAGGCGAGTAATTCTGTCAAACAAAATATAATAATGATAAAAATATAATGATAATTTATTCACGTTCATATGCTTCTGTGCCGGTGGGTTCTTGTCTGCTGATTTTTTGTATTTTTTACTTTGTGCGATTATACACACAAATTTTTGCTTGTTAGGATTAATGTTAAATACTTTCTTTTTCTGCGTTTACCAATGCACTCTTCAGATGTTCACTTGTGGAGTTTTTGTGTTAATATTCCAGTTTCCTTTTTTTTTTTCTAAAAGTGTCATTTTGCTTAGTAGCTTTGTTGTTAATTTCTGTGTTTAATTACTTGTCACTTTGTGTTTAATCTAAAATTCAAAGCTCACATTGGATGTACCGATTATCATTTCATTTGCTACCTTAAGGTATAATTACCAATACTCCATTTCCAGTCTGACTCTGGTGCATGGATTTTCATTTTCTCTGTATATAACCACAGTTATGGGACTTGCATCCTGAAACGTCGGTGATGTGAAATAAATAATAATAACTGAAAATGTTGGAAGTTTCTACTTGCCATACTGTCTCAATATATATAGTATATATATATATATATATATATATATTATATATATATATATATTATTATATATATATATATATACTTATATACAGTATGTACATATATATATACATATATATTATACATATATTTAAATTTCTGACTTACATCAGGATCGAACCCCGGTCTTTCAACTGAAAAGCAAGGGCGCTGCCCACTAGGCCACACAAGTCAAAAGAAGTTGGAACCTAAGAGCAACTGCACCCAAGGACTACATGCTTAACTGCTTGCATACCATCGAAATTCCCCAACTCTACGACTCGTGCCACCTAATCCAACCGAAGACAACACTTCATTCGTATTATCCCTTCTCAGTGAATAAGATAGAAATATTCAACACACAATCATGTGTGGTACAGAAATAAATTTCTGACTCACATCAGGATCGAACGCCGGTCTTTTGACTTGTGTGGCCTAGTGAGCATTCATTACTGTGGCTTTTTAATAAAATCAAATATACTCATGATTCTAATCGCTATAAAGCTATCCATTTACTGACGAAACGAAAAGCTTCTGGACCTCCCTCTCTCCCCTCCCTCCGTGCTGAAATAAAATAGAAACAAAGTTACAAACTCTCCATAATTATCTTCTCTCATTTTAGTGCATGACGCATTTTGGTATTTATGGCAGAAGCTTCTCATTTATAAGTGTTTTTCCGCGTACCAAAATATATTTACACGGACAGAAACGCATCACCCTGAACGCCACATTACTCAAATATAAAGGATTTTGCGATTCGCATAAATATTACATCCAGAGCGGAAAAAATAACACGGAAGCAGAGAGATATGAATTACAAAATCATTTTTTATTGAATAAAGAGATAAATCTCACTTCACAAAACAGGCGTGTTCAGCTGTGAAAAAGGTAAAATTAATTTAGTATTAATTCCCGAATTAAAAATTATCCGTATTAATATGACTTGATCGCCATGCAAATGGGTATGGTCAAAGGAACGACAACTTGCAAAAAGGCTTTGCCATCACAGACAAAAAAGATTATTTACGGTAAATCTTTAATAGCCAAAACAGAAATGAGACCAGTACTATATATATACATACATATTATTATTATTATTATTATTATTATTATCACCGGTTTTATTTCCAGTTCAATACTAATATCAATGGTAATAAATAGTATACGTTTTATCGCAGTTTATGCTTTAATTAATTATCACTTTCATATATTATTCAGTGCCTTTTCAAGGTAAGGTAAGAGATATGGCACAGTAAAATGAAATCTCTTATACATACTTTAATATTGATAAACGCTACATTTACAAGTTCATATATCAGACATTCAAAATCAGTATTTTCCATGACAAATTTTATCGTAAATGTTCTCAATTTAATTTTCTTGTTTATTAACAATTTCCAGGACGTATGTTGAACTTATCTCTCCTATTTGGTATTATGCTTTCAAATACATCTCGTTGACAATAAACCTTTTACACAGCAAATTTTTTATTTGCCAATACCTTAAGGGCAAAATAAATGCATCCCACTGCCATAACAAGTCTTGCTTCTTGGATCATGCATTTCTTTTCTTAGATTTCTATACCTTAACCATATAATAAAATCACTGAAACTAGTGATAATCCTATTGGATTTACCAGATTTTCTGTCGTGTTGAATTATATTTATAATAAATGAAAAATGAAATTAAGAAAATGGAAAGAATAATTTCAGTGTTTATCTCTAATTTAAATTATCTGCTTTAAACCAAATAATTATAACATTTGACAGCCCAAGACAATAAAAGGATTTTGTGTCTGGAATCCATTACCAAATCTAGAATGACCATTTAATCCCAGCTTAAAAGCTAACCGCTAGTTTCCTGCACAATGATTATTTACGCTCAAGTAGATAATTACCTCCGTAATCGGATTACGTGGCTCTGTCTCGACTGGGAGAGCTGCGGAGAAAAAGGTTCTAAAATTTTTTGTCTGATCTCAGGTTGCCTCTGAGCTGCTTTAGTTCACAGTTTCCCGAAAACGAGGGCTGAAGCTGAAAATGCTTTTAAGCACCGGATATTTCCTGTCACACATTGTTCATTATTTCCATTATATTAACAAATCTTTAATGATTAAGATTATTTCTTGGTTTCTTTAGTGTTTTTGTTGCTTTAAGAAATCGTCTTGAACTTATTCCGTTTCTCAAATAATGAATTTAGATTCTAGTATATGAAAAAGAACGCTGAATATCCACAACAATTAAATGAATTTCCTTAATGGCAACGGCGAAGTTCTGTTCATCTTGCAGGTTCTTTTAACGATGGGCATCGAAATCGGGATTAATAAAGCAGTTCTTTTTTTATTTCCTCATCAGGAATCAAATCCATGTTCCACGAATACATTCCTTCATTATATAAATCTTAAAACAGCATTAGGCCCATTTCTAATTCTGAACAGAATGCAGCTTAAAACATGAACAGAAGAGAAGGAGCTTGCTACAAGGCAGCAACTTGAGTAAAGAAGGGTTACTGGCCTCAAAAAAAAAAAGCTTTCAAAAATCTGAATTCCTTTATCTATAGAAACAGAGCTAATTTTATTTTTTAAGATGATCCTTAGGTGCTTGAGATCTCCTTCCAATATTATTTAATAAAAAGAAAAATTAAATATAAATTATTAAACTTTTTTCTGCACCTTCAAGCCAGATACGAAACTATAGTTAATTAGGAGACGCGATAATGTCATTAAAGAGAAAAAAAAGATGACAATGAAATGAACTAAAGGACCCATGGAAACCCATTAGAATGCCCAAACACGCCTTCAGGAAACTATTTTTGTCGCTGTAGGAATGCCTACAAGAAAATAGTGTTATATAATTGGTGACTGATAAGTGAAGAAGAGTAAAAAGACTCAATATCGAAGGAAAAACGTACTTTTGCTCTTTATAAATATTCGTTCAATGAATATTAATAGAATGGTGAAGACATCCAGTGCAAATAAAGAATAATGTAAAATTCGATCAGACTCTTCTTTTAAAAACATAACAATAATAAAACGGAGCCATTCACATGTACTGTAATCCGCAACAACTGCCAAAACTGTCACGTGAGGAGGAGGAGGAGGAGGAGGAGGAGGAGGAGGAGGAGGAGGAGGAGGAGGAGGATGGAGGAGTGGAAGACCTAGTGAACAAAGTGTACTACACAAGTGGAAGGCACAAGAGTAAAAATAAAACTATACCAAGTAAACAACCAAACAATAAACATGAATGCCTTTCCAAAAATGTTATATGAATCAAAATGTAAAATAACAACATATTAACACTCACCACATAGGGACTGTGCAGAACGTTCTGAAAATGAAAAAAAGATAGAATATTATTAGCATTGCTAATGTACCAAAGTTAAGGTGAAATATACACTTGATTGATCAATTGTCCACCGTCCATACGTGCTCTTCTTGGTAATACAACACTGTAATAGTTTCACATTACGTTACTAATTAAGATCGCTTCATCTAGTAGCAATTTCTTTGAACTTATTGACAAAGTGGAAATTGCATTCCTTCGCGCAGAGGCAACAGATAGTAAAACATGCTTCCAGTCTCAGAGTTCATGAAACAGGGCTTTCACAAACCCAACAAGACCCCCATTTACCTTTTGATTTTTTTTTTGCATGCTCCAGCACTGCGGTTGCCATTGGTCTCTGGTCTTAGGCCCAACCTCCATTTATGGGGGCTCTCTACCCAAGCAAGCTTGCCAATCCTCTACTGATACTACTTGCCTTGTTTACGTGGCACTGGAATCCTGTTACTGGCAGTTTGGGGACAGCAATTGAAAGAGATATCACGATCAACACTGTGGTAACAATCAAATCTTTTTTTAAGCAGAGAGAGAGAGAGAGAGAGAGAGAGAGAGAGAGAGAGAGAGAGAGAGAGAGAGAGAGAGAGACTGAAATCTAATTTTATAATTTCGCGCAAGGAAGATGCCCTTAATGGCTTCCCAGCTGGAATTGGCTTGTAATTGAAAAAGTCTAACATTTAAATTCTGGACGCAAAATGGTTGGTTACTGATATATATATATATATATATATATATATATATATATATATATATATATATATATATATATATATATATATATATGCTTAGTACTGAACTTCTGCCTGTCTTTTTCCTGTGGATTCGCTATATATATATATATATATATATATATATATATATATATATATATATATATATATATATATATATATGATAACATAAAAAACCAGACTGAGGACATAAAGTGAAATGGTTTTTATATCCACAATGATCCCTGTGATAGGTATAAGAATAAGTTTTGCTACAATACATTAGAAGAAATAACTCTTAAAAAGGTGAGAATGATCAGCCCCTAGTACTCATCTCATACTTTTTTCGGAATAGCGTTGGTCTTCGTTGGATAAAGATCTCAGTTGCTGATTTCAAAAAGAAACGGGTAATAAAAACAGTTAAAAAACAGATCACAGAAAAATGGGATTTCTACAGAAATATCTTTTTACGCATGATACAACCTCTCCAGAAGAAGAAGAAGAAGAAGAAGAAGAAGAAGAAGAAGAAGAAGAAGAAGAAGCTTCATATTTCTAGATGCAGTCATACATCCATGGATTCCATTAAACCTCCAGAGAAAACTTTGCAATCTGTCTTAAGAAGCGTAAAGTTTTCAGTGAACACTTAATGGACTCCTTGGAGATTAGGGAGTAAGTTATTTAAGATGAGATCCAGACTTTATGCAGATTTTAAACTCTACTCCACACGTATTTTTTCAGTCACAATAATAACTCTTTTTTGTATGGTTTAGTTTTAATTATATTTTTGCTGACTAACTATTAACTTTATATTACCATTATTATTATGACAAATTTTAAAACTCCATTTGAATTTTCTTTGAAAATGCATGAAGCGTTTTTTAAAGAAAATACACTCTATACCCATAATAAATGGAAAAGTTAGATCTTACTTTTTACAGAACTGCATGCTGATGGATGAGTACGGTCCCACGTGGACCGCACACACTTTCATCCCACCTGGCTCGCTAATCTCCTCGCAACATCATCTCCGTGCGCAAAACGTGCGGACACAAAAAACACAGCATACTTCACGCATCTTTTACACACATCTTCTTTCATATTATTGTAAGATCAATTGTATTATTGTCACCGTACGCATTACAATGTCAGCATTTCAGCCATATGTACCATAGCTTCAGTCATACCTTGTATATCAATTTAAATGTATATATTCAACTGTCAACAAGCACAAATGATTGTGTGGTGACCTCTGTTTTCGTTCGCCGGGTGCCAGGCACTACACTTCTGTCTGTTTTCTGAATAAATTAGTTAGTTTGTAGACGCCGACTCTAACTCATGCCTTCGCTACAGATGTATGCTTGAGGCCTAAAGCTGGCAGGCACATGAGCGGCACTGACCTCTGAATGGGAGAACAGAGTTCTCTGCCATCCGGCCATGGGGTGATAGGTAATGCCATATGCTTATGACCCCAAGCATCTCAGAGCAACTCCAAACTAACTGAAGGCTCACTCTTATCCTTTTATTTAAATGTCAGGTACATCAACTTAACAGTTGGTGTATTAATCAAATGGATATTCACATCAGATATTTGGTGAACACAAGATTCATATTTCTGAGAAAGGTGTAGTAAGTGATATGGAGTAAAGATCAGGTTGAAGAAACGTGGCAATGAAAGGAAACAATACTGCACATATCACTGGAGATGGTTCCTAGATATTTAGGGAGAGCAATCTCACTAGAAGACGAATCAAATACAGATAATGGAACGAATCTTGACCATGATATTGTCGCATATAACCCAAAGTTTACGTTTCCGAGAAACCATTTTTTAACTGAACCTCACTTTTCCTTGACAGCTGGCAGACGCCCTTCTTTTGTGATCTGTCAAAAAACGAGGAAAAATTTGAAATAATTTTTTGGAAAGGTTCAGACGATCACCTACAAAATTATTTCAATTACGAAATTATTCTGTTAGTCGGTATCCGAAACGAGTTATAATAGACGCCCACTGTGGCAGGATTTTTCTGTGACGACTGCAGCTTTCAAATCTTTATTTGCACGAGTCACAAAGGAAAACATTCCGGGGGGAAATATTTGCTTCATACATCAGTCGGGCGTCGATAAGGTGAAGGAAACGAAAGTAAACTTTCTTTTTATTCATTCCAGTCCGATACCGCTCCACTTGCATTGATCCTTTCCTCTTGTTTGCAGCAGCCAAATTTAAATGGGGCAAGAAACAGAAATTCACAGATGCAAACATTTTCTTTACATGTTAAGTAACTGAATAAAGTCACTGAAAAATGTAAATCGTTAATTACAAATGTACACTGAAACCTGCCGCCTACACATGAAGATTAAATTAGGAGCCACGGCACTGTCCTCAAAACAAATGGGCCAATTTACAATTCGCAAGGTTAGATCGATTTAGAAGTCTTCTTTTAAGAATCGAATCGAGTTTGTTGACCTCATCAGTGAATCTGGTACCTGTTCATTATTTGGGTGTGCGGGTCACAGCTGCGGCGGTTTAGATAGCAGAGAGTAAAAAGAAATTCGCCAATGCTTGTTGAGAACCTGGACGGCAGTGCTTTTTGTGCTTTTGTGGGATGGAGGTTCAATTCTAGCCTCAATTGCACAAGTCGACCAGGTACAAGCGTCAAAAATAAGTGCACAGGATAACAGCCTCTTCCCTAGAGATTTGCAGAAAACCAGAAGTTTTTCGTCTTTTGGTGCCATCCTCTTTAAAACGCGCATGGAGCTGGATTTTGGGCGCTGAATGTGAATGAAAATATTACAGCCAATCCCGTTGAGATGAACCGCTAGCATTGTTAATCTGGCCATCGTCCGAGCGGGTTGAATTTTCAATATCAATGTGTAAGATCGCAGTAACAATAATGATAAGACAGCATCTGGTTGGGTTAAACATCAGGTTTCTTCCGGATTTATGGAGACAGCGCAACCTCATTTTCCAAACCCCAATTGTACGTTCACTAGTACTTCTTGTTCTTTTCTGATTTCGGTTATACTTATGTTCAGCAGGTGTTCGCGGGTTGGAAAGTGGGCTTGATAACCACGGAGAGCGTGCGTATCCACTCTCACCTAGTAACCATCCTTCGCCGATACCTCCGGTCTCAAAATCATTATTTAGAATGCACACGTTCCATGGGAGTAATGAATACTCCCGGGCCACTTCGCTACAACATTTGTTATCTCTAAGTCGGCACTGTTGATAATTTGGATATTCCGGGCATGGTATCCTTTACGTGATACAAATTGTGGTTCATCTTCACTCGGCGCACAAATAAGAGTAAGGGTTCAGTCAACTGACCCAAGACCGTTTGGGAACTGTGCTATTGCATAAAAAGGAGATGTTGTTTGTCGTTTTTCTGCAGCAGCAGTCGGGGATTTTATAAACGATTTTGCATGATCGCACAGGCTGGATGACACGGACTGAACACATCTTGAGGCTGGCATCTTTGATAGGCCATGCATGCCACCACACACAGACAAAAAGCTGCCAGGTGCACAGTATCTTAGTGAACTCACCAATTGTGATGATACAGCCATTGATTGAGATCGCCTTGTTGGTCGCGAAACATCGTCCTTCAGCAAATCACAGTGTGTATATACTTCTGCTGTCTAATCTATACCGTAAGCGAATGCCGTCATCGACATATGAATCAATTGGATTAGTTCTGTCTCTGAATATGCGATGCACACGCTGTTGTTATGGGGGGGGGGGGGGGGACGGTAGAAAATAGTGTTTGCTTTGTGGATAGCTTTTTCAGTTGCATGGTCAAGGTACTTAGAGATGACAGCTGCTTACGGATTAGTTTAATTTTTGTTTTCTTTATTTGTAGATTTATGTTTGGTCGATTTCCTTGTAGAAATCGCGGATTAAGAATGGAAAAATTAACAGAACAATAAAACTTCCAGTAGGCTGTGCAACAAATAAGCTTATCAAATAATCTTAAAAAATATACAATGCAAAACAATTTTTTGTTATATATTCATATTACTTTAGCAGAAATTAGTCTCAAGTTATTCAACTTAATTGGCCCAGTTTCACAACAAAAATGCAAAATGATTTCTGTGTACTAACAGTTATAAAGAGTGAATCCGGGCAAAGATATATATATGAATAAATAATTATCTAGATAAACAGAGGTTAACAGACACTTCTTTTATGGAAAAGTATTGAGATAAAGAAACATAAAAGTAAGAAGATTGAGACAGACAAGCAATTACTTTTCTGGACAGACAGACTGACTAACGGAAATATTAGATAAACTCCGTCTGCCGTCTCTGCACCTCACACGGTGCACTGTAGGCGTTACTTATAGTTATTTGCAGTGTCCCTTCGGCTCCTAGCTGCAATACCTTTCATTCCCTTTACTGTACCTCCATCCGTACTCTCTTTCTTCCATCTTACTTTCCATCCTCTCCTAACTAATGTTTCAGAGAGCAACTGAGAGGTTTTCCTCCAGCCCCACCTTTAAAATTTATTTGCTCTCCATTCCTCTTCAGCGCTGAATGACCTCATAGGTTCCAGGGCTTGGCCTACATTTTATATCCCTTCCATTCCCATAAAATAGACAAAGCCATAAGTGAACTTTCACAGGTAGATCTACATTTAAACGAATATGGACAGGTTAAAACGCTCTTATGAAAACGAAACCGAGATCCACTGTAATATCGAAATCAGATTTCCATAGCCATGAGACTATGCAGTATTGAAGAAGCCACTGGTGAGAGAGAGAGGAAGATATTACGGAGATGCACAAACAAGTGAAGGAAGCGGTGCGCAAAGTCATCCTCAGTCTGAAATGGGGGAATTCAAGCGTTATCATTGGATTTGCGTCGGAGAGAGATTAAAAGAACGTTGCCCGGATTTATAGCTCTGTTTTCCTACTTCTTCTAACTAATCCCATGCGGCAGCCAAAGCTATGGGGAGAGGAGGAAAAGTAAATGCAAAATGCTGTAGGAAGGGAAGTGAAAATGAAGATTTATAATAGTTTCTTGTTGTACAATATTTGAAACAGAAAGGTTATGCTTTCCTCCTGTAAGAAATAGCACGTAGCTGGAAAAAATGCATACCGAAAAATTAATGCTCACACAGATTTACTACTTGCACTAATATATAATAAGCCAAACCTATTGACCGTCAACTTGTTCCATTTTCATCATGATGTTCTCCTAATTCCAATAATTAATTTAAATAATTTGATAATTATACTGAATTACATTTATAGAGTTGTAATCTACTGATGTAAAGACACAGGTAGAGTACAACTGTGATGCCATGCTGGTGGGTCACACCTTCGAATATCTCGTCCCACCCAGAAGTCAGGTGAATGTCGCTGATTTCAAAGAAACTTCACCATTTGAACATCATCAGCTTGTTTACATAATTTATAAGATGAAGGTTGCCGTTTCACGTTTAGGGGAATTTTTTCGTTTCATAGTTTTCAGCATAATGCATTGGTTTATAAGGAAGTCTTGTTAAAGGATTATCATCGCTTATTATCATACGGTCATCTTCAAAAAACATTTAGATAAGTTTGTTATTGCAATTCATTAATTCTTCTTCTTCTGTCAGGGTGCTATCGAGAGAGATCTACATGACTAGAACCACTTCTACATCAGGCTTTGTTTTTCCACAATGAAACAACGTTTTAGAATGACACGAATTTGAACATGAACTGTATCAATATGGGATGCCCCTCTTTGATTGCTAAGCCATGATCAGTGTTGACAATCCAGTAACCGCATGCGTTTATGTTGCGGTAAATTCATCTGAAAAATGCTCAACGGTCAAAAAACAGTTAATTGAATTTTAGTAACGAAATGCAATTTTCAGACAGTTCCTTTATAATACGAGATATTTGTGTTCTCTGCAATCGTTGCAATCCCCTAGTTGATCAACATATATTACCCTCTTAGATAACCTATCATAACTTAATTAATTAATTATCCTCAAGGAAAATAAATCGGCAAAATCGACTTTTGTGTCCAACACAGCTCACTGGAACCGTCCCTTCAGAAGTCGAGAAAAAGGAATTGCCTGTTACAGTGCGACAGTAAGACAAGTTTTTACCCCATCAACCTCATTAGAATAAATGAAGACGAGCAAATACCTGGGGTTCATTTTCGCCATGCGATTTTTTCACGTTTTTTTTTTCCTGAAGATTACAAGAATGTGATCTTCAAATGTCGCTACTTTAAAGGTTCTTCTATGTGATTAAATGTGGACTTAATTAGTGTTAATGAAAGAAGTGTTAGCAGAACAAAAGGTAACAGAGTTTCCGAAAAGTTAAAAGTTTGGTATAATTTTTTTGTCAACATATATTCAACGCTCTACATTTGAAAGGTTTTTATCCAGCTGGTTTTGAAAGTGACTTTATTTTTATTGTTGTCCAAAATGTATTTGCATTCCTGTGGAACAAGACCAAATATAGCAGAATGTTGCTACAGTCAAAAGATTAGCTAAAAACAAAATTACTTATACATAAACAATCATGCATTTCATAAAAACGAAGGCATTTAAGGTAACATTACATAAATAAATGCTCTTTTGCCAACCCTCTAAGTCAGAGCTAACGCTAGGCAGCCCCTTCTAATAACTTTCGGACGGAAAAGTACGACTGCGAACTGTGCAACTAGGCGTATGCTCCTCTCTCTCTCTCTCTCTCTCTCTCTCTCTCTCTCTCTCTCTCTCTCTCTCTCTCTCTCTCTCTCGTTATTCTTGGGATTTCTTTAATCTCATAAGCTTGTTTCAGGTATGAATAAGACCGAAGATAATACATAGAAGATAGAAATAGAAAATAAATACATATAAATATGTGGGCAATCGAATGAACATACAATGCGAATGAATGATACACATAACCTATCTGTCAAAAGGTCATTTAATCGCCGGGAATAGATACTCATTAGCATTCGAGCCCCATAATTAATGAGGAAAGGGAGGAAGTGTTTTGACAACCACTGTGTTCATTTAGGCTTTTTGTATTATCTTTTTTTATATCATTTTATGATGAATTCAAATAAAACTTTGAAAGTCCTAAATCAGAACCCTTCGGTACGATGTTGTCATTATTCAAGTTATATTCTTAATAATAGAATGAAATACTGTCAATTTGTTTCCTTGTTAATTTGTCGTGACGGGTAATATGGATTTCAATAATTCCGGTCATTTTCCTTCATTTTATACTTAATTCCGCCTTTGCGTACGCCGAAGGGAAGCCCACCAAAGACACCCCATGAATAACAACTTCAGTGAGCAAATCCTCTCGGAATCCGTCCATCTTCTCGCTCTAATCAAAGTCATAACTAACCCGGTCCAACTTTTCACTCGGCAGCCATTAAATCTCAGTGTAGTGACCTCGTGGCCTCGGGCACACTTCCTGAAGGACTTGCAGGCATTCATTTCCCTCTGAAGGACTCCGAGGAGGTCGTTTCAGTCGCGATCCCTTTGTGCGAGTCCCTTGAGAGCTGTCGAGGATGTGCTTGGGAGGCCCAGGCGGAAACGCCGGCGTTATTATCCTCTCCAGGTGAGGCGTCGAGACGTGTCGAGCCTTTCACTGCAGAGACGAAGACTCTGGGTGGGCGGCACTGGCTGCTTAGTCTCTCGCGAATGGCGGGGAATATTTCGGTGAACACCGAGCGGAGGGAAGTTCTTGCTAATCTTTCGTTGCATTTCGTAAGGTTTATACAGCGTGATTTTAACTGTAATTTTATCTCCCCAAACGTACATAAATACAGAGAGAGAGAGAGAGAGAGAGAGAGAGAGAGAGAGAGAGAGAGAGAGAGAGAGAGAGAGAGAGAGAGAGAGAGAGGCGCTTAAGGAATAAAAAAGGAATAAAAGTGTAGAAATTGAGATGATGATGAAAGAGCTTTGGAGATGGGAAGAAAGAAGAGCTGTGAGATGCATTTCCAAGAGGGCTGAGAAGAAAGTGTGCGCCTGCATGCAAAGGAATAGACACGGCAATGAAAAAAGAAAACAAAAATAAGAGAAAATGAAGGAAAATGATAAAAATACGAGAGTGAATCTGATCAAATAATTTTGGGAGAAAGCAAAGTTCCTCTGGAAGGAAGCTGTTACCCACAAAAAGGTTTAAGAACAAAAGGATCTCAAAATAAAAGGTGCAAGCGAAGAGATTCGCTCTGATGTAAATGTGGACCTCTGTCAATGTAACGAGTACTTTGAAAGATGTTGAATGGGCAGGACAGGAGAGGAATAGATCTGAATAGTGCAAGAGAGGAAGGATTTCCTTCAAATCTGCCACTGATTGTGGATGTAGTTGTTGAGGAAGTTGAACACTTCAGAAGTTAGTGTGTGTGTGTGTGTGTGTGTGTGTGTGTGTGTGTGTGTGTGTGTGTGTGTGTGTGTGTGTGTGTGTGTGTGTGTGTGTGTAGTATGTCTGGATGAGGGAGCGGTTCCAAAAGAAAGGGTAAGAAAAATTTGTTCCTTTGAATAAGGACGACAGGAGAGAGGTGACTGTAACAATCATCCGAGACAAAATATTACATAGAATACTGAGGGATATACTGTATAAGGCAGGGTTTTGATAAAGAAAGCAAGATAGGAAACAGCGGATCGACCAGAGAAGAGTAGTGTGAGTTTAGACGTTGAGGCTTTTGTATAAATTAAGTGTTTCTTTTGCAGTGTTGAGTGTGAAGTTTGAAAGTAAAGGGAATCGTTGCATGTGACTTGCATGACCAAAAGAAAACTTACGACAGATTGCATAGTGGCTGTTTAGACGCTGTTGAGTATAAGAGTAAATCTAATTTGACGAGAGGAATAAAAGGCGCACTATGATGAGATGTAGTGTGACAGGTTTGGTGTAAAAAGTGGTTTAGAGACAAGAATGTTAAGTCACCTTGACTATTACATATTTGTAGGTGGGGGGGAGTAGTGGCTCGTCTCAAGAATGAAAAAATGGACCTCTTTTTGAATTTCCAAAGACTGGCAGTATTGACATGGCTATCCTTAACTCAGTGTGTGTCTGTTGACCTCAGTAATGAATTACATATCTAGTATCTGGTTATTAGTCGACTCTGGTGTGTTACAACAAGGGCGGATTAGGTCTTGGGATTAAGGATCGCAGTGTTGTGGCTCGGAATAACACACACTGAAATATCAACTGAAGAGCCTCTATTTTCTGAAGTTTGTCTACCATGTTTATTATACACACACACATATATATATACACATACATAGAGAGAGAGAGAGAGAGAGAGAGAGAGAGAGAGAGAGAGAGAGAGAGAGAGAGAGATGGCTCCATGAAAAAGCGGACCAAAAAAAAAAAAAAAAATGCCACAATCACTCGTCTACTTCCAAATCAAGGTTGTAATTCTGTTTCAACAATTTCCACATCAGTTGCTACATGAACATGAGAGGAGGCTCATCAACAATGTATGGGTCCACAGCACAGACTGCTCAATATATACTGTAGCTTTTGCACATATCTTTATGTTTCTCTAATGCAATGATCAATCTGATCCAGAACCTTCTTATGCAAACAACCCATCACGATTTCCACCTCCTATTCTTATTCACGTTCAAAATCGCTGCTTCATCTTCTTGCATTCCAGCAAAGGCCTTCTCAGACACTTCCTATTCTTCCAAACACTTTCAACACTTTTTGGTCATTTATTCCTTTCTCTCTTCGTGGCGTCGTAATCCACCATATTGATCCTAAGTGCTTACCAGTCATTTCATTACCCCATCATCCATACTGACGCCATTTCTCAATGTTACTGGCTTCCATTTGCATTGATAAGATCAATCTCGCTGACATTCACTAACAAAGTTTCCCCACATAAATATTTTAATTTTTTTCACTAGTCCCTGCAGTTTCGTTTCACAATATTATATTAAGGCTGAACCGTCAGCAGTCTTCAGCCCATTCACACGTCATTTACTTCTCTGCTTCTCTTCCTATTCAAGATTTTTTATTAACTCTCCCAGATATACTAGGTCATTTTCATGGCCGCACAGTTCTTACAGTCATCTCTGCAAGCGTCTCTATATGTCTCACTGGCCTTTAAAATAGGGAGAGGACCCATTTTAGAAATCTTGACAAAGAACATGTCACAGTGAAGAACCAGATGCATATCCACTGGTTCTATCAGAGCTGGTTAATTACATCGTTGAAACCAGCATGAGTTTAGATGGTCCCGCCATATTTCCTCGTGCAGACATATCTCAATTATACCATCAGCGCCTGGAACAATTGGGCATTGTCTCACCCACTGTAAATACAACAAGATTAAAGGACAAGTTGTTAGCAGAAATCCCTGAATTAGAAGCACACAAGAACTGGACTGAAGACGTGTGCTACTCGCCTTGCAGAAAGACGTAGCTTTAGCCCTGTCTCAGGCATCTGACTACTCAGATACATTTGTGACTGCTAAAGCAGCAAAGATACTGAGGAAGCATAATATTCTGGATCATCAGTCCAGGTTTGACGGCACCTTTGGTGAAGGATGCATCAATGATGCCATACCTCAAAATCTGCTCCAGTTCACTAGTATGGTCGAACATGGAGCAGACATAAGGTCACAACAGGTTGTTTATGGGGTCAGGCAATTCTGCGCCAGCTAGAAGCACAGAGTCCAGCTGACTGGGGTCGGGAAAAGATTGGCGAAGACTGGAGAGACTTCTGGACAGCCAACTCCCCCATTGCAAATAGTTGCGAACAGCTTACAAAATGTGGCTGCAAGTCTGGTTGCCGTGGCAGGTGAAAATGCTACAGGCTTCGGCTTACATGCACAGCTTTGTGTAGCTGCAAATGCGAGGTGTAATCATAATGTGAGGCGTAACTATAATGTTGCAAATGATGCTTCAGATACATCTGAATGAGAATTTCATCACACTGAAGGGTGACATCTTGCGTTCATTTCAGGCTTAAAAGAGACATGGAGACAGTACATGAACATAGGTAAGATACTTTGTTATCATACTCCATTATAGTCTTGTGCCTGTATACTTTTCAGTAGCATTATGGGGTTCTTTTCCAAGATGTAATATTGATAATAGCCCAATAGAAACGCAAGAAACAGATTCTCTGGCCTCATGGCGGCCATTTTGTACGCCATCTTTATCACAATGAAAAATATAGTAGTAGGAGCTCTGGTGACATCTTCAATTAACTCTTCTACTCAGGAAAACATTATATCTGAATCATGATTAATGTATTTATTTCAACAATGATTTACTCAAAGTGTTAGAAATCGAAACAACTAGCGGCCATATTGAAATTTTGCGTGGACACCCAGATTTTTTAAAAGAGGGGTTAAAATGAGCAACTGTGCCAAATTTCATGCTTGTATCACAAACTGAAGTATTTTTCTACTTATCTGCTGCACTACAGAGGCTTCGACTTTTCTCAACCTGGGGGCAGCAACTTGACGCTTGGCACTTTCCTTATTTTTGCTGCTGAGATAAACATTCAGAGAACTATTTCCGTACTATGATAATTACAGAATAATTTTATGCAGGATTATCCTCTTTAGTGGCATCTGCACATGGACGAAATAACACTCATTTATACAATATGGATATTATTACGTTAATTTCGAAATCCGTCAGCTGAGGAATTACTCTCTGAAATTCACTGAGGTAACATTTTATTGGGTGATTGCTTAGTCACGATTAGGAATTGTTTGTTTGCACTGCCATCTCGAACGGAAAATGGAGCGTTACTTAACCTCATTTTCTTTTTCTTAATTGCTTTGATGTCAACGTGTCTCAGACAAGGTATATTGTCTGCGTGGCTCTTTAATAGAAACCCCAGGAAGTCTCGTGAAATTAATATTCTGAAATTAATATCACTGCCATGTCTTTGATCAGTGGGAGGATATTAAAAGAAATGGGAAGAATATTGAGAGAAACTTACATGAAGGTTCTATCAAATGTCCCGTTCCAGAAAACGTCAAAGCGGTCACCTTGAGTAAGGGGAAGGTGGAAACTGTTGTCAGAGCATAATTTTGACGGTTAAATGTATGAAAACACTGAAGGAGAAATAGGGGAAAGGAAAGGGAAACAGAAAGTCAGGATAGACAATGATGAAGTAACTTTAAGTGAACAAAAATTTTACTGAAAAATATAATGGAAAAACAGAAACAAACAGACAAACAAACAAACAAACAAACCGAACCGAAAACATGACCTTGATGGAGGTGAAAAAGTCAGCTGGAAATCTCTAACATCACAACTTTCCTCTTAATGGTAAAAAAAAAAAAAAAAAAAAAAATATTTCGAACAAAGGTAACTTTTATCATCTATTTTCATATATGAAAAGACACTGACAGATGCATAAGAAAAAGAATGATATTTATAAGAAACAGAATGAAAGACATAAGGAAACGTTTTAGGTGATGGAGAGAAAAACTATAAAGTACAAAAGACTGAGAAGAAGGGAAATGAATACAAAAACAAAAAAGAAAACTGAAACGTAAATCTCTGAAATATAAAAGGAAAGCGAAAATTTTCCTAACATGAAAACGGCCCTTATCTGTGTTCGCTATATCTGTAATGAAATGAACAGATGGGTGTCAAAATAATTTCCAAAACGACAGAATGAAAGTTGCTGTAAAGAAAAGACCCCCTGCGAATTAGAGTACTTAACTAAATGTTTAACTGCAGCAATGTAATTCTTACGGTAGTCACAATCCCAAAGGGAGTGTTGCTGACCAGAATTTTAGTGACAGATGACTTATGTATCAAGGGATATTAGCTAAGAAAAAATCTTTATAACAGAAGTGAGGACAATATTCCTTGAGGTAAGATTTACAAGTACCTCAATATAAAAATTGAGACCTCGATTGCCTATCTATGTGCTTTGTTAATGCATAATATCTAATATTTTGTTTCTTAAAATACTCTTTTTTATTATTAGTTATGTATTGACATGTTTGCCAATCATCTATGTTTTTACTCTTGCTAAGTTCTTTTGCTAAGTTCTTTTGCTCTTTATGAAGGCATTTCAATGCCTATTAGATTACTTTGAAGTATGTGCACTTTTTTACCTTTTCATAATAATAATAATAATAATAATAATAATAATAATAATAATAATAATAATAATAATAATAATAATAAAGACCGCACAATTCGGAATAAAAAATGTTTCATTGGAGAGCGTTCCAAACCAGAGCACGCTCTCAAAAGGTCCCTCTGCATGATTTACAACTCCGACCTTTGTATTGTATTACAAGGACGCAATTCCGGGGTTCGTGATCCAGGTTAATTATTCAACGTTATTTTGCAGCATTTTGGCAAAAATAAAGGCTAAAAAATTTCAGAAACTGTTAAGACACTCTAAATGTTTTTTTTTTTTTTTTTTCTTTTAGGGAAAGGCATCTACCCGGTCAGGATTATGCAAATGGCCATTTTAATATGCAGCCTTATTCCAGCTATGAAAAGGACCGAAGACATTGCAGAAACGTAAACAAGCACAGAAACAGCGATCATAGATGGCTAATCGGCTGAACATACAATAATAGTGAATAATTCAAAGGAGCTATATCTGTCAATCAAAATGTCATTCAATCGCCGGAACCAGTTCCTCATTAGCATTCGAGTTCCATAATGAATGAGGGAAGGAGCCAGTGTTCTCACAACCAGCTTTGTTCATTCGGGTTTTGTTTCAGTTTTTCTGTGACGGACCCAAAGGGCGCTTTGTATGCAAGAGTCCTATATTAGTATCATTCGGTAATGCTGTTATATTTCAGGGTATACTAATAATGTGCAGAATGATATACTCTCGTTATGTTTGCAACTTTGTTACGAATGAATATGTATCTTTGAGTGCACCGACGGGTACTGTTTATTTCATTTATTGCTGTTACTCCATTATGTCCAAATTTCCCCTTTTCGGACGCCGAAGGGAAAGCCCAGCAAAGACGCCCCACGAGCAACAACTTGGGAATCCCTCCATCTTCCCTTCTCTAATCAAAGTCATAACTAACCCGGCAGTCATTTTCCTCAGAAGGACTCCGAGGAGGAGGTCGTGGTCGTTTCAGTCGCGATCCTTTGAGGGAGTCCCTCGAGAGCCGTGGAGGATGTGGCTGGGAGGCCCAAGGCTCCAGGATCGAGTCGAGCGCCGCGAGTTTCCAGGGACGAAGACACAGGATGGACGGCTGAATATCTGATAGCGCACTTTGCCTTAAAATTAGGCTGCGGTTCAGTGGTTATCTGATAGCCCACTTTGCCTCAAAATTAGGCTGCGGTTCAGTGGTTATCTGATAGCCCACTCCGACTCAAAAGCAGAGGCTGTGGTTCAGTGGATATCTGATAGACCACTTTACCTCAAAATCAGAGGCTGCGGTCCAGTGGATATCTGATAGTCCACTTTAACTCAAAATCAGGGGCTGCGTTTCAGTGGATATGTGATAGCCAACTTTGCATGAAAATCACAGGCTGCACTTCGGTGGTTATCTTATAGCCCACTTTGCCTCAAAATCATCCTGCACTTCAGTGAAGTTCAACTGAACTATTCATTGCAACGGTTCAGTAATTCTCTATCCAGGAGGAATAATTGTCATTTGCGTAACGAGACTTTGAAGGCATTAATCTTCGCCACAAAAATTCTGCCAAGCAATTTCAAAACGGGAATGGAAGACAAGTCAAGTGTGTCGTTTTGCTATGAATGAACAAGACTTGTGTAAACAAACTCCAAAACAATGCGTATTAATGACAACAATTATGATGACTCTCTTAGGGTGCGTCCACACTACAGGAAACATCACAAACACAGGTCGGCAATTTGTCTCATACATATCACAAACAGGTTGAAAATCAATACCTGCTTAAACAAACTACGAATAAATCGCGCTAAGAAATACTATGCATTGGATTTAAGACAATTATAATAACTTTAAGGTGCGTCCACACTACAGTAAAATATGTCATAAACACACGTCGGCAACTTGTCTCATACATATCACAAACATGATGGAAACAAGTCAACGACCGGAAGTGAAGGGCGAACCTTTGTCTGAAGCACTGGTTAGTGCTACCAGCAAGTCGTTGATCTGTATTTAAATTGGTTGTGATATGTGTGCAATAAGTTACCTACAGTGTGTAAGATATTCAACGAACCCAGTTTTTTTTATTTTTTTTATTTAGAAGATGGAAAATATGAGGAAGCTTAAATTGAGAGCAACACAATCTGCTGGATTCCATAATGCCTTGGCTCCTTAACATTTTGCTCTTCAAATTACTTTTGCTTTTGTCCTCCTTTTCCTGACATTCTTTCCCTGTGCATTTATATTCTTCGAAATGACTCCTGTTCCTCGTTACCTACCCAGATCCTTGCTCATTTCAATCAGTCATGTATAGTATAACGAAATAAATTAAAAAGAATGTTGTGAATAAAAGAATTATAATAATTACCATGAAATTTAACTCACCAAAGATCAATCTGTAAGAATTTGTCCTTTTTTAAAACAAGTGACGGTAACCTACTCCCTTATGTAGCACAAGTCATATAAAATACAAACAAGGAGGAGGGCAAGGGAATGGAAAACAAAACAAAACAAGAACAAGAACAAGAAGAAGAACAAGGGAGACACCAGACCTCAAAAACAACAGGAACAGTGTTAGGACCATTTTTCGGCGGTGATATCAAGGGAGAGAATGGAAGTATTAGTTTTCCATCAAGAGAACATCTGCCATTATTCGCTGCCTAAAGCCAAAAACCAATAGGTTGACACTCTTCACTGACGCCGAAAGTGTGATTCATGAATGATCTACCTGATTCCTGGAGATTCCAGTGAAGACTGGGGGACTGTTTCCTTAGGTTGTGCCCTTAGTGATGATGGTCATTTATGCGTTGTTAAAATTATACATTGATTTATCCTTTCTCAATGGTACTTGGCGCACACGTTGCAGCCTGAGAGAGCAGTAACTGCTGAAAGTGAGTACAGTAATTGTAGGGCTGAGGGGAAGCTCTGAGAAAAGGTCCAGTGGCCAAGACATGTTCTAATTACTTCAGCATTCTCGCAAGAAGAGGCATTCTGTGTTCTTCATACTTTTACATGTATTTTCGAAAACGGCAAATAAGCAGCACATTTGTCAGCGGGTCAGCTGACAACTTATCACTCACCGTTTCCTGACACCTTCGTGAATTAAGTTACACCGTTACCCTCTCGTTTTTTAGTTAATCATCCTTATAATTCGCTAAAATAATGGCATAATTTGCTTCCTAAATCAGGGGTATGTGCACCCATGAGACAATTCTCTTCCACGACTCTAAATCTCCGTCCTCCGTCATAATTCGATTTGATGAACTAGGTAATTATTTGGTCGCCCTTTTAGTTGCTGTTTAAATGATCTGCCAATCAGCTGCCTGGTGCACAGCTGCCAAAGGCCAAGTAACTAGAAATCTGAAAAAAGCCAATGACCGGCGTATGAAGATAATTTTCCCCAGGAATCCATTGTTACAGGAATCTGGCAAAATATGTATTCTAAAGCTGCTGTTTTCTCAGAAAGGCATCCACAATCATTTTTCGTTGTGTGTTGATGACTCGCCTAATATAATTTATCAATAAAGAACGAGCATATAGAACATGTTCTTTAAACAGAGAAAAAATTGTTTTTTGGCTGAATTTAAGATGTCATGAGGGCTCTTTATTTTTGGCTGTTTTTATCAGTTGAACATGTAATAACCAGTACCCTAGAATGAGAAGTTTTTTATACAAAGAAAGGTAAAAAAAAAGTGCAATCGTGATTAATAAAAATGTTTGCATCCTTCTTTTCGTGCTGTTATACAGTTGCTGACATAAACTTCAATAAAATGCACACCCTATTTATGATGACGATTTCCTTACAGCAAGGTATATAAAGCTGAGGTCCCAGTTAACTTAAACAAGTTGTTCTGCATTTTTTTCTATTTTCCTTTTTCGAATACATTTACGTTAAACTAAAATAATCACTTTTCAAATGACAGGAAAACCTGTATCCAAGTCTCAATAGTAAGTTAACAGAGACCAACAATTGCACGACCGCGCCTCTCTCTCTCTCTCTCTCCTCTCTCTCTTCTCAGAGACAGATATGCCCAGCTAGTTTCTTGTATCATGAATCATCTGAAACTTCGAAGAATAATCGTAAAGAACTAAAGCGAAAGCTATTTTGTAGCAAGAATGGCATTACATGCGCTGATTAATTTTGTGTCTGCATTTTAAAGGCTGAGAGTCATTGTTCATTCATTATCATCTATACGAAATAGTTGTTAAAATATTGGTCTCTGCGAGACAGTAATAAATGGGTGTTATTGCACGTTTTCATTACGTAGCTTTTGCCTTCTTCAGTCAGCCCTCAACAGCCAGTTGCCGGGCAGGCCGCTTCCGCCAGCTCGATTCGTGGCTCACCTACGCCGGTACACGGGAACTTGAATAAGACTTTGTCAGGCTTGCGAAGTCAGTCCATCGAAGAATACGGGTTATCGCACATACTTCTGCATTATGAGAATGAGCTATTCATGCTTTATGAATTTCGAGCAATGGTTTAAAGCGGCAGTGAAATTACGAACACGAAGGAATAATATTAGTGTCTCTAGATATAGAAATATTATTCAGCCAGAAAAAGAGAAAGACATTTAAAGCTTCAGTAATAACGCGAAATACTTACAGATGTACTGTGTTGGCTAGTTCGATTGGAAAACACCATTATAGCCATAATGAGACGTTCATCTTTAATTTAAGAGCAAGTTTGTCACAGATGGCGAGTCTATTAATATGTTGGAAGATAAACATTTATTGCAGCCGTTCTAGTTTGTAGTTATACCTGTATAGTCAACATTCTTACTTCTTTTTTAAGAAATCATATTTGTCTACTTAAATAAGTGCAATTATTGAACACATTTATAGACAATGTTGGCACGTAATTTAGCGAATATGCCAATGTAAAACAGATTCCACTACGAATATCTACGTAAACAGCCTTTAGTTCGAACGTCGATCCATTGCGCTATTCGCGTGGGGATTTCCTCGCGCTGACATTAAGCGTCGGCTTACCTAAACTCAACAAACAGACCATTTCGCGGTCATTCTATCGACCGGATCAGATACACCATCAACGGTTTTCGCGTCGTAATATGTTTACTTTCTTCCTTAATTCTTTCATTACGTCAGTTATTTGCTCTTTTCATTTACTTCTTGATTACAGTTGTAAGGCATTGATATCGTTGTTGTTTTCATCATTCTTCAGCTTCATTACCATACAGGAAACTGCTTGTTATGTACAGTAGCGGGTTGGCAATCATTTTTTCAAACACTTCATTATGACTCAGTTTTCCGCAAGTCACCGATTAGCATAGAGCAATATATAAATATTTTTCCATTGTGCCTTGTGAAATTATTCACGCCGTGTCTTGTTATTGATCGCAACTTCATTTTTCAGGTTACTGTAGAGTGAACAACATTGCATTTTACAGATTTTAAATATTATTTGATATTCTCGGGGATACTGGGCGTTGTTTAACTGAGAACTCGCATCGTCATACCAAGGTCAAAGTTTCATTTTTTCTGTTCGTTTGGCAGTTAATTGAATTTGTTCACTCGTTTGTTCCATAGCAGCTTTTTGCTTGATATATTTTATCACTGGTTTGACGCCAACATTCATCGTTTTTAGCTTCGATTTGTAGAAACAGTAGATAGCCTTTGTGGGAGCAGAAAGTTTTTTCCACGTATTTGCCTGACCTTCATGTTCATTTAAGATCAACATATTTTTTACCCGAACTTCATTAAATCCTTTATACTTCAGACAGGCCAGTGATTACTCTTCCTTCGTATCACTTACATCAGATCATAGGTTAATTTTTTTTCGATTTCGACGAAAAGTACTGATGCCGTAATTATTGGTTATTCAGTTGAATACATCGCAATATTTTGTCAGAAGCAGGCATTCGCCAGAACGGTTATAACAAATCAAGCCGTTATTTTTATTTTCCTTTCATTAGCGCGATCTTTATATCAGAGTTGAAGATTTATCATTTTTCCTTTATTTCATCGTCAACACCATCAGCACTTGTATGTCTTCACGTAGTTGATCTTGTGCCTTCGGGAATTAAAAATACGCTACTTCAAAAGATCACTGGTCGCTCCTTTGACACCAGTCGATGATTTTCACCAGGGACGAAATAATGTCACCTTCAACTGCCGCTTCGCATTCTACCGTTGAGATTACAGATGAAAATGACTAGGTCGACGTCAGTTTTTTCCGACAGCTTCAGCCAAGGCCAATCTTTTCTGCGAAATGCCTCTAAGCGTCATGTTTACCCAGCGACGAACTGTCATTAACTAAGTTCGAGAAACATTTGTTTGCTCTAGTCATTCGCTGCTTCGTTCTTTATCGCGCTGGTCAGCTTCAACGCAGTTGGCTGATTGTACTTCTGCTTATCCCACAACATAACCATAACAGTATCACCACAAATATAAACATAACAAACACACGTCATGGCTTCACGAGCAAACAAGATGAATATGAGTCATTGACTTTTGCTGTATTTAGTAACTGCAACCAGAGCATACCTGAGCGGACAGATGTTGTGTGTGTTATTAAGGTTCGTTTATGACATGCTTAGCCAGAGCGCCACTCAGATCACGTAAAAGGCCAAACAGCCATACTTCTTTCATATTTACCAAAAGTGAACTTAGGCTTCATTTGCATTTGGGAGCAGCAAGGGGGTCTCCTTTCACACGTCAGATAGCCGTTCATTGAACACACATTCAAACTTCGATTGTTCAACCTTAACACTGATCCAAACATGACATGTGTGTCTCTGAAGCCGGTGCATGTAAAAAAACAAAGAAATGAAATGCAGATCAACACAGGTGCCTTACAGAATAGTCGTTGGCCTCCGAGATATCGCTATTTTCCACTGAAATGGAGAGCAGCAGTCTATTTTACAGCGAAAAGCAAGTACCCAGCCTGTTACACTGTCTTCAGTATTCAGACCTGACCGATTTACCAGCTCAGTCTCCTTCGAAAGTTCATGAGCGAAATTGTAAAGACTTGGCATCTGGGAGTTCATGAGCAAGAAAGGGGGCCCTTTTCTTCGCGAAAGGTTCAGCCTGCGTTCATTAGTATGACGTGACTAACAAAGCCAAGCAGAGGTTGATTACAATGTCCACACGCCTCGCTGTGTTTGTTTATAACTTCGGCTTCAGCTTCATATACATACACATATATAGCAGCAGCTACACTATATATTATTATATAGCATACGCATACATATATGTATAATATATATACATATACATATTACATTATTTATATATATATATATATAGTTATTATTCATATACATAGCAGTTATATATATTTACAGACATATATATGTATAGTTATATATATGTATACATATATATATGCTAAGGTTACATATATATATATATAGTTCGAAACATTAAACGCCGTAAGTTCATTTCATGACCTTTCTTAAACTGCCTTGATTCAGCTTGTGCACCCGACTTGTTATATCGCAAGATTACGAAACAAACACAGTTATCCAGAGTCATTCGAAAGCTGAACTATCTGATAGCAATAAATTGAAGCATTGTCGCAATACTACGCCGATGAAATACATTTAGTCCAAACGTGCCCGAAAAACGACGAGCGTAAAAATTTCTCAGTGACAAATAAACATCCAGGTAGCAAATGGCTGTTATCATTACAACAAACAGGCTTGTTAGCTATTGAATTTTCGTTGCCAAATTTCATCTTAAATATTTGAACAGCTGGGAAAAAGAAACAAAAAATTAGTATCATGAGAAAAGGTGTTCAATTAATTTTCTAATATTATTAAAACACTTTGTCTTTAAACAAGAGAGAGAGAGAGAGAGAGACTAAAAATTACGCGCACACACACACACACACACACACATACAGCAGCATATATACAGCAGCATTATATATATCAGAACAGAGCGCAAGCTTTTACGAATGAAGAAAGCAGATTTAGTCTTAATGAATTGACACAGGTTTGCAAGCAGACATGTAGGCTAAAAGAGGCTTAGTTTTTTCTTCAAGCCTCCTGCTCATTTATTTCTACCAGTACGGTGTGTATCATTTCCATCGGAATCGCTTTTCAAGCCCCGGAGTTTAGACGCTTGTGAACTGAGTTTGTCTAGACGTTTAAAGATTCGACTTCCAGAGCAGACTGAGTCGTTTATCTTTTGCATCGCTTCTGGAGTTTGCCCAGAGAACGCTTGGGGGATCGAGTTTACAGATCGAAATAAGCGGCGCGTGCTCCTGGCTCTCAACATTTTCAGCCAAGGGCGTTGAACATCATAGAAACATCGCCTCTGGCGGTCCGGCATAATCACAATACGGGCAAAATTCCAGCGTGAATTTATTCAAATGCGCTGACCGCCCATGAATATTATTCGCCATAGGCCACGAGCCACGCGCGTGCATATTTTCTTTGTGCTTAAGAGCAAAGCATACATTGAACTCACAATATCTCTAACGCATTCCTGTTGTTAGATCGAGCGACATTGAAAAACGCATTGATCTTCCAGAAGAAAGGAAAATGTTTTCGATGTGCCGTGATTTGGGGTCTCGACACCGAAGCCAACGAAAATTACAACGCAGAGTTTTTCTTCTTTCTTACATGTACTTTCTTTTTTACAGTCAGGCGACAGTTTTGTGAAGGTGTCGATAATTCTGGAGAGTTTTCATTCTCCAGAACAACGAATTCATTTATTACCCAGTCAACACACACTGCGAGAATTATAAGCAGTGTTAAACACTAGGGGCTGGAGTGTTAACTGCTGAAACAACGGAGACTGTGTCCACCAGTCATCACATTTTCCATATGGCCAGCGGTCACAGCCAGCATATTTTCGCCAGCTCGTGGCTGCGCAGCAAAGTCTGAATCCCACCGGCATTCAAGCACTTACCACTTAAAATTCCGTTGGGTACCGAGGCATAGAACTGGATGCCAATGAAATTTATGGGTTCAATGTTTAACATAAAATTACGGTGACATATTAGTAGCGTATACGCATAGTATACAGATATATTTTGACATACATACATGTATATGTAGTGTATATATACACATACACATACATACATACACAGCATATACATATATATATACATACACATATATTATATTGTGTGTGTGAATGCCTTGTGTATCTGTAGAATAAAAACATTATTTCCATATCTTTTGATTACATACTGATGTTTAGGTTTCGATGGATTTATTACACATGTTACTTTCTTTCTTTTGTTGGGGGATAGAGAGAAGGTCAAGACTTCAGTAGCATGATTATTGCATCAGCCTCCTTTCAGTCATTATGCAGCGTAGTTTGCCAGATCGTAATTTGTGCAGAACATGTCTCTGGGCATGAGCACGACCTTAAATCCCAACAAACACACAACAGAATGTAAACAGCGAACGCAAAACGGGGTCACTCATGGTTGACCCTGAGTCTTTCTTGTGTTCAGTGTTGCTACACCAAAAGCTGTTGCAAGCATATCTAGAATAAAAGGAGATCCCTTAAAACTCAACAGAATGCCGGAAGCCTCATTTATTTACAGCCAATACGTTCATCGTTACTAAGTGAAAGCTGTTGAAAGGAAAGACGATGATGATAGGTAGCCAGACTCTGTTATTAATATTTCCGAACAAGACCAGTACATAGCATGAGAGTTGATTTCATTGTAAATCTGATAGCAGCAGTTTTCAAGTTCATTTTATCTCTGCCAGCAGGTTATTTTCATACATATTAGAAAGTTGTTAGTGAAAAAGACATTATATAAGAGTGTTTGATTATTTGATCGATTTGCTCATTCATTTAAGTTTCGAAGCTGCAAATCCTGTCATGTAATTGACTTGGAGTAGCACAGAAATTACGTGTTCATTCAGTATTGTAGAACATCGTTCTTATACCACGTCCTTTGCGTTCAGCAACACAGCTGAGCCATACTGAGCAGCGTTTGAATGCCGAGTCGTTCGGCATCGGTTATCAAAGCTCATTCACTCTAGTGTCTGTCACCAGCTACCAGCGCGAATGCAGTGTGAAGTATTAGCTTTACCCGCAACACTCATTTTCGATGGGAGCCGAGTTGTAGCAGCAAACGTTTTATTTCTGCGAGCTTTACGTGAGAAACATGATGAGGATGCACTTCTGGTCAAAATATCTTTTGTCTAGCAAAATTTTCAGACGTATACGTATAAAGCTCATATGAATACAGTTTGACCCATTATTTTCTGTTATTTTTTCAGACAGCATATGATCACCAATGTATGCAGTATGAGGAATAACCATTATCTAGCTTTTTGAAAGAGGCTAAAACTGTGTGTGTGTGTGTGTGTGTGTGTGTGTGAGAAAGAGTAAGAGAGAGAGAGGCAGAGAAGATGTTCATTTCTTTTAAAGTGTTGATTGTCAAAGCCTGGTGTTTTCAACAAAGGTGCAATATACCAAATGAATAATGCAAACAATGAGAGCTCAGCATAGTTTATATATTCGTGAAAGCTTAAAGTTACGCTTCAATAGTAGTGCTTTTTATGAATGGATACACTATTTTTAGTATTCGTTGTTGCTGTTATTTATACTACCATCTAATTGTAAGTTTAGCAGCTTATTTAGAGGGAGTAGTATCCTGAATAAACATATATATGCACACATATTTAACATATACATATATATATATATTATATTATATATATATATACATAGTTACTGTATATATATATATATATATATATATATAGTATATAGATTATGGTTAATATATGTAAGTACAGCATTTTCATCTTGTGCATGTGTGATTAGAGTGTAATATAAAAGGATCAATATTTGAGTCTGACACACAAACATAAACGTAGCATGTATATATGATACATACATACACACAAAATATTGTTATGACATATATATATGTGTGTGTGTGTATGTAGTATAGATATAATAATATCGCCAGTTTTTTATATTCTAGTCGGGACTGAAAAACGAATTATCATCCAGTGCTTCCATATACATACATATATATATATATATATATAATATATATATATATATATATATAAAGTATAATATAGAATAATACACATATATATATATACATACATATATATATATATAATATTATATATGTTATGATATATATAGAATTTTCTGTGTGTGTATATTTTCAACTCTGTGTAATCTAATTACTCCATTTAGATAAAAAAGGCATTCTGTAGTTACTGTTACAATTTCTGTTACACGAATAGAAAGGTTACGCTTAGGGCAATGTTATTAGCCAGACCTTCACTCAGAATGTTTAGCAGTTGCAGGAGTGTTATTGCAGATACGCACAAGAGCGTCGCCACTTTCGGCCGACAGTCCGCCGACATTGAGACGGACAAAACGACCGAAGATATCGTCTTCGTTCGTTGGGAAGGGACTGCGCTTTTCGCGCCTTCAGGAAGCGACGTCGTCCGCTGGCTCCAACCAGTCGCGGCCGGTCGATAAAAGCGAGGTTCTGCCGTTCGATAGTGCCAGATTATCGAGCTGCTGGCAGTGTCGTTTTTTAATATTTAGGAATGGTCGTTCGACCGGCCGTTTGAAACTGCCGTTTTTCAGTAAACATTAACCAGAGATCATTTGTAATTTAAAAATAACTGAGGTAAACTCAAACAGTCACGATAAAACGCCAGCATGGTCTCGTAGTTAATCTCTGATCTCGATTTACCCGTCCCCGCATTCACCTCCCGTGTCAAGGCACGAGTTCCTTATGAATATTCGAGCATACGACCAATTTAACATGCTTAATGTCATCGCATACTTAGCCTTGAATTTGACGGAACACTTATCGACATACCGAGAATTCATTAATTTGGGAACAATACTAGAAACTTTTTTAAAATAAAGGGAAGAAAACACACAGAAATGCAAATTCTGTAAGAATAGGTTCATGACGACAGTATCAGGAAGAGGACATTCAGCCGACGCCAAAGCTCGATTTGTTGTTCGGCCTTTTCATAAGAAACAGTAATCTGGCGGGACATACAGCCTTAGTGACGCCATTTGTCCACCATATATGCCGAGTACCTCAAAGCTTCCTCTTCAAAGAATTATTGTACGCTCGGTTACCAGGTGCAGACCAACAAAACATTACAATTTCATTTTGAACGATTGATTGTTGAATTTTGCACCCCAGCTAAAACATGTTAAAGTCACCCAGTTGGTCATCTGCCCGAAATTGATGACTTTTCATGACACACCATTTACTCTTCATCATGTTTGTTATAGCATTCGAAATATTATGCTCGACAGTTACTGTCGTGACCCAGTTGCCTCCTAGATTTCAACTGCATTTTCTTTCTAATAGGCGTTAGGAATAGTACTGATTGACAGATAAGCGTCCATTCAGTGGCGCAATGTAGTCACTCACATATTGTTACATTGGCTGGAACATCTGTGTAATTGCGTCTGACTTCCATTACCAGAATATGCGTGTTGCCGATCGAGGAACACAGACTTCAAAGAGCAGAGTCGGCCATGCGATTCAGAAACTGAACGGCCACCATGTGCTTGCATTAGCAGTCTTCCGACTTTTGGCCCTATCAAGCCATACTGTCTCTTCATGACAGTCATATAAATCGTCGATATTTGATTGCAGGAACAGCTAAATACGTACACGGTAATCTTCACCGAAGGTTTAAACAAAAGAACTTCATGGCAACTACACTAAGTCCAGAGACCCATTTATCGTCAGAAAAATTTGGAGGAAGCATGAAGTTCTTTGTTTTAAAATTTTCAGTAAGTTCTACCATGTGTACGTATTTGCTGTTTGCCGCAATCCAAATATCGACGGTTCTACATATGACTGTCACTTGGAAGGGATTAGTATGGCTCAGTCAGGATTCAAAAGCTTCATTCGTTATTTGTGGAGACTGTAATGCAAAGCACAGCGAGTGGCTAAATTCAAGTTTCACAGATCAACATGGCCGGTCTGCTCTTGAGTCCTGTGTTTCCTCCGATCTTGTCCAGCTAATTGAGGAACCCACGCAATATTTCTGTAATAGATTAGACCTCATATTCACAGATGTTCCAGCTATTGTTAAGTTCAAGGTCTGTGAATATGTAGGCATTTCTGATCATTACGCCACTGAGATGGACATATCTGTCAATCAGTATATTCCTAACGCCACCATTGGAAAGAAGGTCTGGTTGAAATCTAGGGCCAACTGGGATCGCATTATTGAAGCTTGTCAGGCACTTAATATTTCAGATGCTATATTAGAGCATGATCACAAGAAGGAGGTAAATGAAACGCTGATGGCTATTTTAATAAGATATGTCCATAGAAAAGTCATCAATTTCAGGGCAGATGACCAGCCATTGTTTGATGATACACGTAGGCGAGCCTAGCATGACAAACAGAACAAATTCAACGCATGGAGATGAAATCGTTCAAATGAAAATTACAATGTTTTTGTTGAGTCTCGCCGTGGTACGAATCGAACCCACCATTCAGCCGAGAGAAATTACAATAATTCTTTGAAGAGGAAACGAAGGAATTACTCAGCCTCTTCTGTGGTGGACCAGATTGGCGTCACCTATCTATCTACTAACAGAAAGAGGAAAAGGCTGAACTGCTTCATCGAGCTTTTGAAGTTACGCAATCAGCTGAGGATGTCCCTCTCCCTGACACTTGTCATCATGAACCTATTCTTACAAAATTTGCATTTCGCTATAAGGATGTTAAGAATGGTTTCTTCCCTTTGTTTTTTAAAAAAAAGTTTCTAGTGTGTTGTTTCCCAAGATTAGTAGATTCTATACATTTTTATGTCGACAGAGTATCTAATTTCGTCGGGATTTCCATTTAAGCAGATACTGGGCATGCTAATAAATTTATTACATGTTAAATTAGTCGTAAAATTGCTCGGAATATTCATAAAAGAATTTCTGTGCAACCTGCACACTACAGGAGGTGTGAAAACATTTCCAGGATTGAGTAACCAAGCCAGACTTCTTCACAGATCACTTGAGCAGAGCCCAGCGTTTCTTATGCAATATTTGTTTGAGTTTTACATAGTTATTTTTTTTAAATTTAAATGATCCTCTAGTTGGTATTTACTTCTGAAAACGGCAATTTTCCAAAACTAAACATCGGATCAGACCTGACCATTCCTAATAAATGAACAAAAAATAAAACACACTGCCGAAAAAAACTCGATAATAATTTGTGTCAATCTAACTATCAAGGCAAGGTAAAATTCCTTTAATGACCGGCCGGGTAGTTTAGATTAAGCTAATCCTAAGCCAAATTTGACTTGTCCTTCCTGAAGGCGCGAAAGGAGTAGGAGGCCTGAGGTGGACCTCTCCAAACCCTTCCAAACGAACAGAGACGATATCTTCGAATCGTTTTTGTCTCCCGTCATCAATCGGTAGTTTGTGAATTGTCGAAGCCGAAGAGAAAGGCAGGTAACTTAAGACGGCTCTTTCAAACCTTGCTGACATGCATAATGATAAAAGAAAATTAGGCTACCCACTAACTACTCCTGCCCAGCCTTAGCAGTTCCTGAACGAAGGTCGGAAACAAATGAAAACAATTTTTCAGTATGGCGAAGAGAGAGAACTCAGGATTTCTGTTCATTGTAATAGAATGTAACGAGATTAACTACAGAATACCTTTTTATAATGGGAGGAATTATTTACACAGAGTTAAATTCTTCTTTATACACAATAGAAAATTATATATATATATATATATATAGTATATATACATATATATGTATGTATATATATATATGTGTGTATGTGTATATATATATATATATATATATATATTATATATATATATATATACATATACATATATATGGAAATTTCAACGCTGGATAATCTAATTCACTCCATCCAGATCCATTTAGATAAAAAAAACAGCATTCTGAAGCTAATCTCGTTGCAGTTGTTGTTACAGAAAAAAATCTAGTGATAGAATGGAAAACATTTATACAGAAAATAAGTTACAGAGAGTGATGAAAGTCTTATACAATGAAGGTGAAGCTCGTGGTAGAGCAAGGAGGCAGGAAAATCACTGGTTTAGTGAGGAGTGAGTCTGAAGCAATGTTGTGTTATGTCTCCTTGACTCTGCAATACTTCCATGGATGGAATGATGCCAGAAGTCAGAGAAGGACTGGAGATGTGCCTGTAAAGTTGTGCTTAAAGAAAACGAACCATGAATGGAACGTGGAACGGTTGATTTTTGCAGAATCAGTATAGAGTTTGGAAGTTTTGCACTAGGGGAAAGATGATAGTGAATGTGACCAAGAGTAACGTTCAGGGGAAATGAAACATCTCCACTTCATTTCCATAAAGGAATGGTAACTCAGATCAGTCAATTCAGAACTGACAGGAAGTGCAGCTATAAAGCATAAATTGTGAGTAGTAGCTTTGACGGTTAGCAGATTGTTACGAGTACCGGTGACTAAAGTTTTATATTTTAGTTTGACACTTAGGATTTTTTTTTATATCATGTCCCTTGTTCAAAAACAGAATAATACCTAGGGCCAAATTACATTTTGAGTAATTAGTAAAACTTTATATGACCCAAACCAATTGAAGCTGATTAGCACCAAACTGCTTTTTTGGGTAATTAGTAAAACTTGTTTTAACCCAAACCATTTTAAGGTGATTAGCTTAAGCTGCATTTTAGATAATTAGGGGAACTTCTTGTAACCCAAACCATTTTAAACTGTTTAGGACCAAACTGCTTTTGGGTAGTTATTAAAACTTGTTTTAGCCCAAACCATTTTAAGGTGACCAACTGAAGCTACATTTTAGATAATTAGTAAAACTTGTTTTAACCCAAAACATGTTAAGCTTATTAGGACCAAACTGCTTTTTGGATCATTAGCAGAATTATTATTGTAAATGCCGAAAAAACTTCAGAGTGCTTACACAGAAGATTAACGAATAAAACTTGTACAACTTAGTTATGTATTAAAGGATTAACATTTCGAAGACGTACAGATTGTTTCAAAATGTTTCAAAACTTTATAGAAACCACGTAGAGCTACCTCAAATATTAGCATGTTAATAACCTTTTACTGTCAATTTCGCTTCCAGAATTGGATGGCCTCATACGTTCCAGCGCTTGGGGTAAATTTTACATGCCTATTCCACCCTGATAATCTATTATCGCTAAAAGATCTCTATGACTTTTGAAATTACATTTTGCTGGCTGTCAACATTATTAAATGAAACTATTACTCAATATACCAATTATGTCTTACTTGGTTGCACCTAAAATATTCTGCCCGTGTGTGAGAACGTCTTTTATATCTCAGCCGCAGTGAGATCATTCATGAAAACGGGTAGTGGTGAGAGCTTTTCCAAAGGATGAAAAAGCCATTCAACAATAGTTTAAAACAAACGCCCTGTAGAGCTTAACAGAAAAACGAAACTGACAAAACAAACAAACTTTCCTCGGAGTCTTCCGGAATCTATCAGAACGAGGCTCTTCCAACGACCAGTTTTGCTCCGCAAACCGATGAGAAAGTAGGAAAAAAATAGATTGATAAAATAGACCCTTTCAAGAGTTGCGTGACTTAAAAAGACCAAAGGACAAATGAGTTCAAGCAAGTTCCCCTTTTTAGTTTTTTGTAAAAGAAAACTATTGTGATGGCTATTTGTGTGTCTGTTCGTCCGGGCTTTTTCTGTCCGCCCTCAGATCTTTAAAACTGCTGAGGCTAGAGGGCTACAAATTGGTATGTTTATCATCCACCCTCCAGTCATCAAACATACCAAATTGCAGCCGTCTAGCCTCAGTAGTTTTTATTTTGTTTAAGGTTAAAGTTAGCCACGATCGTGCTTCTGGCAACGCAACAACACAGGCCACCACAATAGGCTGAGAGTTTCGTGGGCCATGGCTGAGAATTAGAGTTTCATACAGCATTATACGATTGAGCCGAAGAAAATTCGGCGCAATTTTGACGTTCTATTCTTGTCGATAAAATGTTGCCTTTGTAAGGACTCTGCATTTAAAAGTCTCCGCCCAGAAGCCAGAACGGAATGCTACAGTGTTGCAGTCATGTGGCATCCCTTGTCGCTGCCCAGATGCCCACATATCACAAACAAGTTGAATACAAATCAACAACTCAATGATAGTTCTGACCAGTGCTACATATAATTATCCAGCTCTTGCCAAAGGTTCGTTCTCCACTTCCGGCCCTTGACTTGTTTTCAAATTGTTTCTGGTATGTATGCGATTAGCTGCAAATTGTTTTTATGACGTGTTTTTCCTGTGGTATGGAAGCAAGCTCTGAAACCACAAGAATCCTCCACCATTTACATTATTGTTCCTCTTTAATGTTTGCGTATTTTGAAGAATAAATAATATTCCTGATCAGCAGTCTCGATCACCACATCGCGTCGATCAGTTGTCTCTCTGTGAACTGTTCTTTGGCTCCGAAAGATGACTGTGGTCAGTGATATTGTCTGAATACCGTCGCCCACAAAGAACTCTGGAGCGTCAGTGGACATTCATTCCGTGCCACCCTCAAACCTGTGATTCAAATATTACATCGGTTTACCCGGCAAACATTGAGCGTCCTTGATATTCGTGAGAGTTGTGGTCATTACCTTTTTCATTGTTTTACTTGCGATGTTCTCATTTTCACTGATGATGTTACCGTGAAGAGTATGATAATAAATTGCAGATATTTTATGATTCTCTTTGGCTCTTGTACTCGAGTAATTCAGGACTTGAGTCAAATTTTCCAAACCTTTATTTGCGTCCTTTCAAAGACGACCTCATTTTTACCTCCAGAAAACCCTGTTTGAGGAGATCGTCCAAGGCAGAGCCCCTCACTCCTGAATTCGATGACCCTACTTCTTCGTTTCTGGTAATTAATGAAGAAGATCGGTATTTTCTCTTTATCTCTTTTACTAAGCTTTATTACAAACCCCGGAAGTCGTGACTGCAGTGACAGGTAGTGCCCATGAACTTTGTTTCTCCAAATTGTTGTTTCAAGATTGCTAGTTTCGTAGGCGTGTCTTCAGAATTATCAAGGTTAATTAAGGTCAAGGGTCGACAAAATAAAACAATGGTTTTAGAATATTTAAGTATTCCGGGAGCAATTCTGATAATCCGCGCTCATATTTTTTTTTAGCATTTAGGTCGTCTGAATAAGCAATCTTTGTTCCAGCAGATTTAGCAAGATTTGTTTTTACCATTGAAATATTAATAGCTATTGAAATATTAGATAGAAGGGAATCCCCTGACCCAGGTAACCAGGATAAAAAGGTATGCATTCTCTTGTGTGTGTCAGACTTTGATTTTGATTCTTACCTTAGTGAGGAAAGAGGAGCGCTATGTTGACGTTAGGTATCACTCAGAAACATTTGCTATTCTGTTATGTTTTTTTTATATTGTCATTTCCGATACTCGACCTTTGAAAATGACAGTTGAACTTTCTGTCATCGAGGTCAAACGCAGCAAACCCTTTACAAGAGATTCTGTTTTTCAAAATGATACAACTCTTATTATCCAGATTGACACTGACCACATTAAGTGCCTTCAGCGTCACCAGCGTCATTAGTTTTTCCGATGTCCTGACCTTTTGATGCCCTTCATAATGAGTGACACATTACAGTAGATAGAAAGTATCAAAGTCGACGATAAAAGTCTCGCCAGGATTAGAAGTCTGAAACCAAAAATAATGATATTGATCTAATGATATTTTTCCTTAGTCAAAGTTGACTTTGTGTCCAAAAAGTGCTTCACTTTTTGGACAATCAAAATCTAGAGGTCAAATTACGAGGATTAATGTAACTCTTATTATTTAAGTTTTTGAAAGGAAATATTCGTCAAGAGCAAGTCATCTTTTGATAAGAGTTATTGTCAACTGTCTTTTCTTTACCGTTGGGAATAACTGTCGTTTACACGTCTTGCCTGATATCAAACTACTGATTAGAAAGTGCTCTTGATATATATAACGTTGCTTTGATAAAACAGCAACATGAGAGAGAGAGAGAGAGAGAGAGAGAGAGAGAGAGAGAGAGAGAGAGAGAGAGAGAGAGAGAGAGAGAGAGAGAGCGAACCAACATTCATTCTGAAATGGGAAACATACGAACTGCTAAATAAAGGAAAATTATTTTTTCTTTGGAATTCCTTTCTTATATTATGAAAGTATTCAACAGCTAATTAAATTTAATCTCTAACTGAAATAAATATTATGATCTTCTTAAGTAATAATCGATTAATGGTATTGGCTGATATACTACACTTGGACAATCAGAAAGTGGAAATAATTGTTTTCTTGATTGGATGAGAATGCATTTGTAAATTGTTTGTCATATTAGAGAGTTTTGTTTAAGTTCTCAAATAAGGTAATATGAGTTGTAATGCCAGATAACAAACCAGAAAGAAAACTCCCTTTCGACTCTTGAATTACATTGATGAGTGTTAGGGCAATATCCGTCAGTATTTGCACTTTTTTCCTCTTGTTCTGGAGGAAATTAACTTTAATGGGAAATAGGTCTCAGGGAGAAATGGCAATTGAGAGATTTTCTCGTCACTGAGAATCTCTCTCTCTCTCTCTCTCAAGATTTCTCCTTATGGTGGTTGGGAGGAATAAGTTTTTTTCACCGTGTTAATGTTTTTTTTTTTTTTTTCCAATATACGGAATGCCTCGAGAAGCCGTAGGCGTCGGCGGTCTGTTGCCTGGTCCATAGTTTTTGTGCTTTGTACATGCTGTTATCTTTCAGTTCTTTTTATGTTTTTTTTTTGTATAATGGGCAAAGATGACCCCTTCTTGGAGGTGGCAGGAGAGACGCTTTGCGAGTCTGGTAGAGGTCATCCCAATATGTGAGTGGCATCCTTCCACCGGCCATGAAAATTCGTAGATGACACTAATTCTCTTCAAAGACGTTTCTGGGGGTGCCGGGTTGTTTTTAAACCTTAACCCCAACGGGTTATACCACCACGGTCTGTAAAAAACTACGAGCCAGGGTCTATGCCTTAATGGGGCCAGTGAATGCCCAGACAGGTACAAAAAGCCTGTGGTGGATGCCTTCGTTCATCGCACCCTCACACACTGCTCCACGTGGAGAGAAACAACGAAGGGGATCGAAAGAACGCAACTGCTCATAAACAACAATTTCTCCAATCCATCCGCAAGGTACAACAACAAACCCGAGATTCTATAATAACTGGCACCACGAAAGCATGATGGACAGCGATAATGACCCAATGGGTCCATAAAACACTCTTACATGCATCAAAAATATTTCGAGCACGAGAAGGCCCTCAGATAAATAATGAAGAAAAATGTCTCCCTTACTGTAAAAGGGGATAAGATTAACTTCATAATTCATTTAAAAAATAAGAAAACGAGCCAGTTACTGCTTAAAACAACCTGGCACCCCCAGAAACGTCTTGGAAGAGAAGGAGTGTCATGTACGAATTTACATGCCCGGTGGAAGGATGCCACCGCTCATATATCAGGGTAACCTCTACCAGAATCTCCAAGCGTCTCTCCTGCCACCTCCAAGAAGGGGTCATCATTAACCATTATACACGAAAAAATATCAAAAGACGTGAAAGAGAGGAGCATGTACTGAGCAATAAAATCATAGATCAGGGAACAAACCGCCGGGCTTCTCGAGGCACTCCATATATTGGAAAAAACCAAGCATTAGCACGGTGAAAGAACCCGAATTTTTCCCAACCATCAAAAGGAGAAATTTACGAAATGAGAGAGAGAGAGAGAGAGAGCACCGGATGCCGGCCACACCGGCAGGGGGTACCCGAGCCACACTCTCCCCCAACCACCATCACCGATTAGGCCTAGAAGATCGCAACGTCCTCTTCTAACAATTTTTACATAGTGCAACTACAAGGTTTAACTTCTGTTACACCTCTGAAACCTTCTAAACTCACAATTTCCCTTTCAGCGCTGGATGACCTCATTGGTCCCAGAGTTTGGCCTTTGGCCTGAGTTTTATATTCCAATTCCAGTGCCAGCTGAAATGAAATTGGCATAGAGCCAGTTCCCCTTTTTATTTTATTTTTTACATGTTAGTCGGGTAATCTCATAATGGGTATATATACCCCACTGAGAGGATTTCTCATTCAGACATTCGAATTAATAACTGGATTTGATCAGTTTTCTTATCCTAGGTCTAGCCTGTGTATTAAATATCTGAGAGACAAGCAAAGGAAGCCCTTGCAACTCAGATTTCTACCAGGATAGCCTTGCAAAATGTACCCTAACCTAATATATCATCTTCCCTACAGTAGTGGGCCTAACTTAAAATACTCAGCCGAGCTGCACTGTACCTTACACAAGTTACAACCAACAGCGTAAACATGACCCCACCTTACCCGAACTTAAATGTGCCTAACTCAATATTATACTCGTACAACACTGTACCTTAACGAAATCATCACATATCTAACCTAAATTTATTGTACAGCTGTGCTCAGAACTGATGCGACATGACTGCATAGGATTTCATTCAATATTCACTAACTGGCAACCTAACATGCTGTATATTTACCTATTATTTCAATGCAAAAACACGATTATTGCATACAATAAGGCCATAATATGTTTCATAAGGGTGAAATCTGTCATATATTTCAAAACTATAAGAAATTATCACGTGTAGCCAAATTTCGGAAAAATAGGTACGAAACATTTTCAAAACTTTCGTTCACTCATCGCTGATGCATTTGACAAGAAAAGGTCATCATCAAACCTCAGTTCAAATGGTTAATAAAAAACAAAAAATATTGTCATAACCTTAAATTGCTTCCAGTGCAACCATAAAATTTTAAATAATCCTATTTGAGTGTTTTTACGTCTCAACACTGAAAAAAAAGGTAAACAAGTAAATACAAAAGTAGAATGCTTCCACTGATAGCGACACAACCAGTAGAGTGGTGGAGAGAAATGAACCACCTGGTGTAGCACAGGTCTACAATGAGTAACGACAATGAAATTGTCTTGAAACCATTTATTTTATATTTGTTAGAGGAATATTTGGATTATCATAAAAATAAATTTATTCAAGTTATATTTTTAACCGCTTCAAAAATTATGGCTTACTAGCATAGCAAATATTTGCCTATGCAATTATTCTTTGTTAAAGCCAAGATTTTGTTCTTAGGCCTAGGTGTGTTAGATTTCTTTACTTTACATATAGCATTCACATCTCTACAGTATATTAACAATTTCTGGCCCGAAAGCATATGAAGTTATCTGCACACTCTTGCACTTCAGGTTACCTTATGAACGAATAAATTAAACACCAAAAGCGAGCAGAAGGACTTTTAAGAAAATAATATTTTAAGCCAGTTAAAAAAGAAGTGTTCCATAGGGCTTGACATGAATACTAAAGGATATTTCGATTGCTAGCCATCTTCTCCATGACATTAGATTTTTTTATTATGTATATATCACATCATTCATTAAACTTCATACCTTTATTTATTGGTCACACCACTTCATTTTATTTATTAATCATTTCCTTCATGAATTCATAACCTCATCATAATTTCTTTTCTCTGCATTACGGCGCTGAATGGCCTTCTTGGCCCCAGTGCTTGGGCTTTTGCCCTAAATATCATCATCCATCCATCCACATATAATTAAAATCATCATCATCTTTTATTCTTCAGAGAACAGGTAATTTGTACAAATAAATTCTTGTAATCTCTACAAATAAATTCTTCAGTAACAGAGGTTACATCTCAGAAGGCTTACATTATTTTCTAAGGCCTATAAATCATTTTGCAACATACAGGCAGCTTGAACACAGCCTAAAACTTTAACATTCAAAGAACACTTCTTGTAACTCATATTCCTGTTTTGAAAATGTTATGATCTGCAGCTATAATGCAGTTACATTAACCAGCCCTAGGGGCATGTTAAGCGCGCTGTCACTGACGGCACCGCTGACCTTATCACACCTGCTTTGATCTAAGAAATGCAAACAAATAAATCTGTTCAAATCACACAGATTGCGAATTATACCAGTGCATAAAAGGGATCATGTTTCTATAACCACAAAGAAAATAGTGCTAGCTGTGAGTTCGCCAACTTGCCGGAATGTATGACATTTGAAATGAAAAAAAAAATAAAGTTTAACACTGCTTGGCAACGTTACGTTGAGTCTGAGATTCTGAAGTACAAAAGAATCTTGTCGCCACAGATTTGAGCTTAGCTGTACCTAAATAAATTATTATCCAAAGTAGTTTTGATAGAGGGAGAGACTTTCTACCTAACAATTATCTAGGGCAGGAAATAACGGACATTTTAATTTTATATCCAACTTGTCATATTTCGTCTAAAACACGAGAGAGAGAGAGAGAGAGAGAGAGAGAGAGAGAGAGAGAGAGAGAGAGAGAGAGAGAGAAAGTTAAATATACCTTAGTTTAACCAGACCACTGAGCTAATTAAACAGCTCTCCTAGGGCTAGCCTGAAGGACTAGATTTATTTTTCGTGGCTAAGAATTAGTTGGTTACCTAGCAACGGGACCTACAGCTTATTGTGGGATCCGAACCTTATTGTAACGAGAAATGAATTTCTATCACCAGAAATATATTCCTCTAATTCTTCTTTGAACGGTACCCACCATTCCAATGAGGAACTGAGAGAGAGAGAGAGAGAGAGAGAGAGAGAGAGAGAGAGAGAGAGAGAAAATTTCTAACCCATCAATTATCTCGAGTAGGAACTCTCACAAATTCCAATTTTAATTCCAGTTTGTCGTATTTCGTCAAAATTCCGAGAGAGAGAGAGAGAGAGAGAGAGAGAGAGAGAGAGAGAGAGAGAGAGAGAGAGTATTTCTAACCTAACAGACATCTATGTCAGGAGGTCTCTCACACTTTAACCTCATTTGAGAACTTTTTGTTAAAAAGAAGCAAAAACCTGAGAAGTGCGGAATGCTTTTGCATTATCGATGCAGTGGGTGTCTCTCTTATCTGCTTGCCCGTAGGTGGGCAGTGCCGTCAATGCACCTCACGCGGTGCACTGTCGGTATTACTCGAGTTCTTTGCAGCGTCCATTCGGCCCCTACCTGCAGCCCCTTTCATTCCTTTTACTGTACCTCCGTTCTTATTCTCTTTCTTCCATCTTACTTATTCCACCTTCTCCTAACAACTGTCTCAACATTTATCATCTCTGAATAACCTCAGAGGTCCCAGCGCTTGACCTTAGTCCTTAATTTTATTTTCCATTCCACGTGTCATTAAAACAAGTAGGGATTAGGTTTCTTTCCACAGCTTGTGCCACTGTCTTTCACAGGAGATGTAAAAAATTGGCGGAGGCTGAATTGTCCAAGGTCCGAACTGCGGTGATGCAGAAGAGCCTTTTGTGCTGCACTTTGTGGATTCCAACAATTGAAAAGGTTTCCCATTGGAGCCTCCAATGTGCGTCATGATTAGATTTCAGTTAAATGGAGTACTGTTGGATGATTTCATTAAAGAGTCCACTTTTATTGTTGTTCAGTCATCTTATGTTCTGTGTGAAACATAGACAGAAATTTTCGTTTTTATGGAGTTTTCTCTCTGTCCCAAAATTAACTCACTTCATTTAAAATATATACATACGTACTCACATATGCCTTAATGTTTTTACTAAATTGTATTTATTGTCCATCAGATGCACATACGCAAACGACATGAACGGGCATGTGAACTCACACACATACACAGACACACACACACACATATATATATATATATATATATATATATATATATATATATATATATATATATATATATATATATATATATATATATATATATATATATATATATATATATATATATATAATGAACCACTGCTTTCAGAATTATTCATTCCCTTCCTTTTTATTTTCCAATCATTCTACTACTTCATCTTCTCTGTTTGATCCCTAGTTGGGGTAGTTGTTTTATGAGCTTTTTGCAGGTGGTTCTACCATAGTACCATTGTCAGTAAATAGTGTTGCATGTTCTCAAATTGTTTTTACTATCCATAAAAATATTAACTACGCTGTCTGAGGGATTTCGCTTTCTCCAGAACATTTAACCATTCATATAAATTCCTCCCTTTTACAGAAACTTGCAAATTTCATTGAATGTTAATGAATGCAATATCACTTCAGACATTAAATACTTGACATTCCATCAATAGTCCTTTCTTGTTGCAGCAGAAGGCCCCCCCCATCACCTGAAAGATTGCTTTGGAAAAAGGTTTAGAAAACACATTATTTGCTTTACTTATCTCCTGAAGGAAAAACCTCCCCAAAACATCCATCGCTTCATATGCCTACAATGAGGCCTCATTAGCAGCCCATCCAACCATCCTGAAAACTTCAGTTTGAAAGTTCATTTTTTGTGGCGAAGATTAATGCCTTCAAAGTCTCGTTACGCAAATGACAATTATTCCTCCTGGATAGAGAAGTACTGAACCGTTGCAATGAATAGTTCAGTTGAACTTCACTGAAGTGCAGGATGAATTTGAGGCAAAGTGGGCTATTAGATAATCACTGAAGTGCAGCCTGTGATTTTCATGCAAAGTTGGCTATCACATATCCACTGAAACGCAGCCCCTGATTTTGAGTTAAAGTGGGCTATCAGATATCCCCTGGACCGCAGCCTCTGATTTTGAGGTAAAGTGGTCTATCAGATATCCACTGAACCACAGCCTCTGATTTTGAGTCGGAGTGGGCTATCAGATAACCACTGAACCGCAGCCTAATTTTGAGGCAAAGTGGGCTATCAGATAGCCTAACCACTGAACCGCAGCCTAATTTTAAGGCAAAGTGCGCTATCAGATATTCAGCCGTCCATCCTGTGTCTTCGTCCCTGGAAACTCGCGGCGCTCGACTCGATCCTGGAGCCTGGGGCCTCCCAGCCACATCCTCCACGGCTCTCGAGGGACTCCCTCAAAGGATCGCGACTGAAACGACCACGACCTCCTCCTCGGAGTCCTTCTGAGGAAAATGACTGCCGGGTTAGTTATGACTTTGATTAGAGAAGAGAAGATGGAGGGATTCCCAAGTTGTTGCTCGTGGGGCGTCTTTGCTGGGCTTTCCCTTCGGCGTCCGAAATGGTGAAATTTGGACATAATGGAGTAACAGGAATAATTGAAGTAAACAGTACCCGTCGGTGCACTCAAAGATACATATTCATTCGTAACAAAGTTGCAAACATAACGAGAGTATATCATTCTGCACATTATTAGTATACCCTGAAATATAACAGCATTACCGAATGATACTAATATAGGACTCTTGCATACAAAGCGCCCTTTGGGTCCGTCACAGAAAAACTGAAACAAAACCCGAATGAACAAAGCTGGTTGTGAGAACACCGGCTCCTTCCCTCATTCATTATGGAACTCGAATGCTAATGAGGAACTGGTTCCGGCGATTGATTGACATTTTGATTGACAGATATAGCTCCTTTGAATTATTCACTATTATTGTATGTTCAGCCGATTAGCCATCTATGATCGCTGTTTCTGTACTTGTTTACGTTTCTGCAATGTCTTCGGTCCTTTTAATAGCTGGAATAAGGCTGCATATTAAAATGGCCATTTGCATAATCCTGACCGGGTAGATGCCTTTCCCTAAAAAAAAAAAAAAAAAAAAGAACATTTAGAGAGTCTTAACAGTTTCTGAAATTTTTTAGCGTTTATTTTTGCCAAAATGCTGCAAAATAACGTTGAATAATTGACCTGGATCACGAACCCCGGAATTGCGTCCTTGTAATACAATGCAAAGGTCGGAGTTGTAAATCATGCAGAGGGACCTTTTGAGAGCGTGCTCTGGTTTGGAACGCTCTCCAATGAAACATTTTTTATTCCGAATTGTGCGCTCTTTATTATTATTATTATTATTATTATTATTTGAATTAGTAGACCCTCTTTTAAACAGGTCTTATTAAAAAGGATATTGTATTATGAAAATTAAAATAGTGTCTTTTCTATCCTCCTTATGATTCGCTTTTCAGGCTCAGCGATGTTAGTCAGTAACTGGCCGATATTCATGTTGGAAAAGGACAGTGCGGAATATTGAAGTCTTTTATTACAATATTCAATCAGAAATCGTTCGTCTGGGTTCAGGTTCTAAGGTACCGTCGACATGCGACCAGCTCGTTGGTCATCCTCTAAAAAGGAGGTCTGAAAGAAACGAGTATTTTAAGAAACAAAATTTATAGGGAGGTCATGATCGGTGCTGAATTATGATTGGCTGCCCGGTGCATAGATAGGCCTTCCCATCAAGTTCTGTTTTCGTCTTGCGTGCGAGCGGCGTTGTAGTGCTGAGGATGAAGAGAAGAATTTCGATCCTCGGAAATTTTGATTTGCTCGTACGCTATGGGGATCGCTCGGTGCATGTCTCCTGGCTGCCGTGGGGAGGAGAAAGGTTTCTTGCGTAATGTTGAGTGTTGGTTTCTCCTTCCCAATGTGCAATGCTTCCAAGAGGCGTAGGCGGCGGTGGTCGGTAATTTGGTCAATCACTTCGATGTTCGTGATTATGTCTTTTCTTGCTATCCTCTGGTTATGGACGGTCCTGGCATGGGGCTATCTTTAATCATGCCAGGACCGTCCATAACCAGAGGATAGCAAGAAAAGACATGATCACGAACATCGAAGTGATTGACCAAATTACCGACCACCGCCGCCTACGCCTCTTGGAAGCATTGCACATTGGGAAGGAGAAACCAACACTCAACGTTACGCAAGAAACCTTTCTCCTCCCCACGGCAGCCAGGAGACATACACCGAGCGATTCTGTAGCGTACGAGCAAATCAAAATTCGGCATCCGAGGATCGAAATTCTTCTCTTCATCCTCAGCACTACAACGCCGCTCGCACGCAAGACGAAAACAGAACTTGATGGGAAGGCTCCGCCCGAATGCCCCGGGCAGCCAATCATAATTCAGCACCGATCATGACCTCCCTATAAATACCAACCCGAGCACATCGTTTCTTCAGACCTCCTGCAATTTACAGAGGATGACCAACGAGCTGGTCGAAACATGTCGACGGTACCTACAATAGAACCTGAACCCAGACGAACGATTTCTGATTGAATATTGTAATAAAAGACTTCCAATATTCCGCACTGTCCTTTTCCAACATGAATATCGGCCAGTTTGACTAACATCGCTGAGCCTGAAAAAGCGAATCATAAGGAGGATAGAAAAGACACTATATAAGATAAATTCGCATAATACAGCCATCCTTTTTAATAAGACCTATTATTATTATTATTATTATTATGAAAAGGTAAAAAAGTGCACATACTTCAAAGTAATCTAATAGGCATTGAAATGCCTTCATAAAGAACAAAAGAACTTAGCAAGAGTAAAAACCTAGATGATTGGCAAACATGTCAATACATAATTAAAAATAAAAAGAGTATTTTAAGAAACAAAATATTAGATATTATGCATTAACAAAGCACTTAGATAGGCAATCGAGATCTCAATTTTTATATGAGGTACTTGTAAATCTTACCTCAAGGAATATTGTCCTCACTTCTGTTATAAAGATTTTTTCTTAGCCAATATCCCTTGATACATAAGTCAGCAACACTCCCTTTGGGATTGTGACTACCGTAAGAATTACATTGCTGCAGTTAAACATCTAGTTAAGTACTTTAATTCGCAGGGGGTCTTTTCTTTACAGCAACTTTCATTCTGTCGTTTTGGAAATTATTTTGACACCCATCTGTTCATTTCATTACATATATATCGAACACAGATAAGGACCGTTTTCATGTTAAGAACATTTTCGATTTCCTTTTATATTTCAGAGATTTACGTTTCAGTTTTCTTTTTTGTTTTTGTATTCATTTCCCTTCTTCTCAGTCTTTTGTACTTTATAGTTTTTCTCTCCATCACCTAAAACGTTTCCTTATGTCTTTCATTCTGTTTCTTATGAATATCATTCTTTTTCTTATGCATCTGTCAGTGTCTTTTCATATATGAAAATAGATGATAAAAGTTACCTTTGTTCGGAATATTTTTTTTTTTTTACCATTAAGAGGAAAGTTGTGATGTTAGAGATTTCCAGCTGACTTTTTCACCTCCATCAAGGTCATGTTTTCGGTTCGGTTTGTTTGTTTGTTTGTTTGTTTGTTTGTCTGTTTGTTAATGTTTTTCCATTATATTTTTCAGTAAAAGTTTTGTTCACTTAAAGTTACTTCATCATTGTCTATCCTGACTTTCTGTTTCCCTTTCCTTTCCCCTATTTCTCCTTCAGTGTTTTCATACATTTAACCGTCAAAATTATGCTCTCGCAACAGTTTCCACCTTCCCCTTACTCCAGGTGACCGCTTTTACGTTTTCTGGAACGGGACATTTGATAGAAACTTCATGTAAGTTTCTCTCAAAATTCTTCCCATTTCTTTTAATGTCCTCCCATTGATCAAAGACATGGCAGTGATATTAAAGAGAATAATCCTGCATAAAATTATTCTGTAATTATCACAGTACGGAAATAGTTCTCTGAATGTTTATCTCAGCAGCAAAAATAAGGAAAGTGCCAAGCGTCAACTTGCTGCCCCCAGGTTGAGAAAAGTCGAAGCCTCTGTAGTGCAGCAGATAAGTAGAAAAATACTTCAGTTTGTGATACAAGCATTAAATTTGGCACAGTTGCTCATTTTAACCCCTCTTTTCAAAAATCTGGGTGTCCACACAAAATTTCAATATGGCCGCTAGTTGTTTCGATTTCTAACGCTTTGAGTAAATCATTGTTGAAATAAATACATTAATCATGATTCAGATATAATGTTTTCCTGAGTAGAAGAGTTAATTGAAGATGTCACCAGAGCTCCTACTACTATATTTTTCATTGTGATAAAGATGGCGTACAAAATGGCCGCCATGAGGCCAGAGAATCTGTTTCTAGCGTTTCTATTGGGCTATTATCAATATTACATCTTGGAAAAGAACCCCATAATGCTACTGAAAAGTATACAGGCACAAGACTATAATGGAGTATGATAACAAAGTATCTTACCTATGTTCATGCACTGTCTCCATGTCTCTTTTTAAGCCTGAAATGAACGCAAGATTTTAAAGATGCATGATGTCACCCTTCAGTGTGATGAAATTCTCATTCAGATGTATCTGAAGCATCATTTGCAACATTATAGTTACGCCTCACATTATGATTACACCTCACATTTGCAGCTACACAAAGCTGTGCATGTAAGCCGAAGCCTGTAGCATTTTCACCTGCCACGGCAACCAGACTTGCAGCCACATTTTGTAAGCTGTTCGCAACTCTTTGCAATGGGGGAGTTGGCTGTCCAGAAGTCTCTCCAGTCTTCGCCAATCTTTTCCCAACCCCAGTCAGCTGGACTCTGTGCTTCTAGCTGGCGCAGAATTGCCTGACCCCATACACAACCTGTTGTGACCTTATGTCTGCTCCATGTTCGACCATACTAGTGAACTGGAGCAGATTTTGAGGTATGGCATCATTGATGCATCCTTCACCAAAGGTGCCGTCAAACCTGGACTGATGATCCAGAATATTATGCTTCCTCAGTATCTTTGCTGCTTTAGCAGTCACAAATGTATCCGAGTAGTCAGATGCCTGAGACAGGGCTAAAGCTACGTCTTTCTGCAAGGCGAGTAGCACACGTCTTCAGTTCAGTTCTTGTGTGCTTCTAATTCAGGGATTTCTGCTAACAACTTGTCCTTTAATCTTGTTGCATTTACAGTGGGTGAGACAATGCCCAATTGTTCCAGGCGCTGATGGTATAATTGAGATATGTCTGCACGAGGAAATATGGCGGGACCATCTAAACTCATGCTGGTTTCAACGATGTAATTAACCAGCTCTGATAGAACCAGTAGATATGCATCTGGTTCTTCACTGTGACATGTTCTTTGTCAAGATTTCTAAAATGGGTCCTCTCCCTATTTTAAAGGCCAGTGAGACATATAGAGACGCTTGCAGAGATGACTGTAAGAACTGTGCGGCCATGAAAATGACCTAGTATATCTGGGAGAGTTAATAAAAAAATCTTGGATAGGAAGAGAAGCAGAGAAGTAAATGATGTGTGAATGGGCTGAAGACTGCTGACGGTTCAGCGTTAATATAATATTGTGAAACGAAACTGCAGGGACTAGTGAAAAATTAAAATATTTATGTGGGAAACTTTGTTAGTGAATGTCAGCGAGATTGATCTTATCAATGCAAATGGAAGCCAGTAACATTGAGAAATGGCGTCAGTATGGATGATGGGGTAATGAAATGACTGGTAAGCACTTAGGATCGATATGGTGGATTACGACGCCACGAAGAGAGAAAGGAATAAATGACCAAAAAGTGTTGAAAGTGTTTGGAAGAATAGGGAAGTGTCTGAGAAGGCCTTTGCTGGAATGCAAGAAGATGAAGCAGCGATTTTGAACGTGAATAAGAATTGGAGGTGGAAATCGTGATGGGTTGTTTGCATAAGAAGGTTCTGGATCAGATTGATCATTGCATTAGAGAAACATAAAGATATGTGCAAAAGCTACAGTATATATTGAGCAGTCTGTGCTGTGGACCCATACATTGTTGATGAGCCTCCTCTCATGTTCATGTAGCAACTGATGTGGAAATTGTTGAAACAATTACAACCTTGATTTGGAAGTAGACGAGTGATTGTGGCATTATTTTTTTTTGGTCCGCTTTTTCATGGAGCCATCTCTCTCTCTCTCTCTCTCTCTCTCTCTCTCTCTCTCTCTCTCTCTCTCTCTCTCTCTCTCTCTCTCTATGTATGTGTATATATATGTGTGTGTGTATAATAAACATGGTAGACAAACTTCAGAAAATAGAGGCTCTTCAGTTGATATTTCAGTGTGTGTTATTCCGAGCCACAACACTGCAATCCTTAATCCCAAGACCTAATCCGCCCTTGTTGTAACACACCAGAGTCGACTAATAACCAGATACTAGATATGTAATTCATTACTGAGGTCAACAGACACACAGTGAGTTAAGGATAGCCATGTCAATACTGCCAGTCTTTGGAAATTCAAAAAGAGGTCCATTTTGTCATTCTTGAGACGAGCCACTACTCGTCCCCACCTAAAAATATGTAATAGTCAAGGTGACTTAACATTCTTGTCTCTAAACCACATTTTACACCAAACCTGTCACACTACATCTCATCATAGTGCGCCTTTTATTCCTCTCGTCAAATTAGATTTACTCTTGTACTCAACAGCGTCTAAACAGCCACTATGCAATCTGTCGTAAGTTTTCTCTTGGTCATGCAAGTCACATGCAACGATTCCCTTTACTTTCAAACTTCACACTCAACACTGCAAAAGAAACACTTAATTTATACAAAAGCCTCAATCCCTCAGTATTCTATGTAATATTTTGTCTCGGATGATTGTTAGTCACTCTCTCCTGTCGTCCTTATTCAAAGGAACAAATTTTTCTTACCCTTTCTTTTGGAAACTCCCTCATCCAGACATACTACACACACACACACACACACACACACACACACACACACACACACACACACACACACACACACACACACACACACACACTTTAACTTCTTGAAGTGTTCAACTTCCTCAACAACTACATCCACAATCAGTGGCAGATTTGAAGGAAATCCTTCCTCTCTTGCACTATTCAGATCTATTCCTCTCCTGTCCTGCCCATTCAACAACTTTCAAAGTACTCGTTACATTGACAGAGGTCCACATTTACATCAGAGCGAATCTCTTCGCTTTCACCTATTATTTTGAGATCCTTTTGTTCTTAAACCTTTTTGTGGGTAACAGCTTCCTTCCAGAGGAACTTTGCTTTCTCCCGAAATTACTTGATCAGATTCACTCGTATTTTTATCATTTTCCTTCATTTTCTCTTATTTTTGTTTTCTTTTTTCATTGCCGTGTCTATTCCTTTGCATGCAGGCGCACACTTTCTTCTCAGCCCTTTTGGAAATGCGTCTCACAGCTCTTCTTTCCTCCCATCTCCAAAGCTCTAATTTCATCATCTCAACTTCTACACTTTTATTCCTTTTTTATTCCTTAAGCGCCTCTCTCTCTCTTCTCTCTCTCTCTCTCTCTCTCTCTCTCTCTCTCTCTCTCTCTCTCTCTCTGTATTTATGTACGTTTGGGGAGATAAAATGACAGAAAAATCACGCTGTATAAACCTTACGAAATGCAACGAAAGATTAGCAAGAACTTCCCTCCGCTCGGTGCTCACCGAAATATTCCCCCGCCATTCGCGAGAGACTAAGCAGCCAGTGCCGCCCACCCAGAGTCTTCGTCTCTGCAGTGAAAGGCTCGACACGTCTCGACGCCTCACCTGGAGAGGATAATAACGCCGGCGTTTCCGCCTGGACCTCCCAAGCACATCCTAGACAGCTCTCAAGGTACTCGCACAAAGGGATCGCGACTGAAACGACCTCCTCGGAGTCCTTCAGAGGGAAATGAATGCCTGCAAGTCCTTCAGGAAGTGTGCCCGAGGCCACTACACTCTGAGATCTAATGGCTGCCGAGTGAAAAGTTGGGCCGGGTTAGTTATGACTTTGATTAGAGCGAGAAGATGGACGGATTCCGAGAGGATTTGCTCACTGAAGTTGTTATTCATGGGGCGTCTTTGGTGGGCTTCCCTTCGGCGTACGCAAAGGCGGAATTAAGTATAAAATGAAGGAAAATGACCGGAATTATTGAAATCCATATTACCCGTCACGACAAATTAACATGGAAACAAATTGACAGTATTTCATTCTATTATTAAGAATATAAGTTGAATAATGACAACATCGTACCGAAGGGTTCTGATTTAGGACTTTCAAAGTTTTATTTGAATTCATCATAAAATGATATAAAAAAAGATAATGCAAAAAGCCTAAATGAACACAGTGGTTGTCAAAACACCTCCTCCCTTTCCTCATTAATTATGGGGCTCGAATGCTAACGAGTATCTGTTCCCGGCGATTAAATGACCTTTTGACAGATAGGTCATGTGTATCATTCATTCGTATTGTATATTCATCCGATTGCCCACATATTTATATGTATTTATTTTCTATTTCTATCTTCTATGTATTATCTTCGGTCTTATTCATACCTGAAACAAGCTTATGAGATTAAAGAAATTCCAAGAATAACGAGAGAGAGAGAGAGAGAGAGAGAGAGAGAGAGAGAGAGAGAGAGAGAGAGAGAGAGAGGAGCATACGCCTAGTTGCACAGTTCGCAGTCGTACTTTTCCGTCCGAAAGTTATTAGAAGGGGCTGCCTAGCGTTAGCTCTGACTTAGAGGTTGGCAAAAGAGCATTTATTTATGTAATGTTACCTTAAATGCCTTCGTTTTTATGAAATGCATGATTGTTTATGTATAAGTAATTTTGTTTTTAGCTAATCTGTTGACTGTAGCAACATTCTGCTATATTTGGTCTTGTTCCACAGGAATGCAAATACATTTTGGACAACAATAAAAATAAAGTCACTTTCAAAACCAGCTGGATAAAAACCTTTCAAATGTAGAGCGTTGAAGATATGGTTACAAAAAATTATACCAAACTTTTAACTTTTCGGAAACTCTGTTTCCTTTTGTTCTGCTAACACTTCTTTCATTAACACTAATTAAGTCCACATTTAATCACATAGAAGAACCTTTAAAGTAGCGACATTTGAAGATCACATTCTTGTAATCTTCAGGGAAAAAAAACGTGAAAAAATCGCATGGCGAAAATGAACCCCAGGTATTTGCTCGTCTTCATTTATTCTAATGAGGTTGATGGGGTAAAAACTTGTCTTACTGTCGCACTGTAACAGGCAATTCCTTTTTCTCGTCTTCTGAAGGGACGGTTCCCGTGAGCTGTGTTGGACACAAAAGTCGATTTTGCCGATTTATTTTCCTTGAGGATGGCATCAAAAGACGAAAAACTTCTGGTTTTCTGCAAATCTCTAGGGAAGAGGCTGTTATCCTGTGCGCTTATTTTTGACGCTTGTACCTGGTCGACTTGTGCAATTGAGGCTAGAATTGAACCTCCATCCCACAAAGGCACAAAAAGCACTGCCGTCCAGGTTCTCAGCAAGCATTGACGAATTTTTTTTTACTCTCTGCTATCTAAACCGCCGCAGCTGTGACCCGCACACCCAAATAATGAACAGGTACCAGATTCACTGATGAGGTCAACAAACTCGATTCGGTTCTTAAAAGAAGACTTCTAAATCGATCTAACCTTGCGATTGTACATTGGCCCATTTGTTTTGAGGACAGTGCCGTGGCTCCTAATTTAATCTTCATGTGTATGCGGCAGGTTTCAGTGTACATTTGTAATTAACGATTTGCATTTTTCAGTGACTTTATTCAGTTACTTAACATGTAAAGAAAATGTTTGGATCTGTGAATTTCTGTTTCTTGCCCCATTTAAATTTGGCTGCTGCAACCAAGAGGAAAGGATCAATGCAAGTGGAGCGGTATCGGACTGGAATGAATAAAAGAAAGTTTACTTTCGTTTCCTTCACCTTATCGACGCCCGACTGATGCATGAAGCAAATATTTCCCATCGGAATGTTTTCCTTTATGACTCGTGCAAAGAAAAGATTTGAAAGCTGCAGTCGTCACAGAAAAATCCTGCCACAGTGGGCGTCTATTATAACTCGTTTCGGATACCGACTAATAGAATAATTTCGTGATTGAAATAATTTTGTAGGTGATCGTCTGAACCTTTCCAAAAAATTATTTCAAATTTTTCCTCGTTTTTTGACAGATCACAAAAGAAGGGCGTCTGCCAGCTGTCAAGGAAAAGTGAGGTTCAGTTAAAAAATAGTTTCTCGGAAACGCAAACATTGGGATATATGCGGCAATATCATGGTCAAGATTCGTTCCATTATCTGTATTTGATTCGTCTTCTAGTGAGATGGCTCTCCTTGAATATCTAGGAACCATCTCCAGTGATATGTGCAGTATTGTTTCCTTTCATTGCCACGTTTCTTCAACCTGATCTTTACTCCATATCACTTACTACACCTTTCTCAGAATTATGAATCTTGTGTTCACCAAATATCTGATGTGAATATCCATTTGATTAATACACCAACTGTTAAGTTGATGTACCTGACATTCAAATAAAAGGATAAGAGTGAGCCTTCAGTTAGTTTGGAGTTGCTTTAAGATGCTTGGGGTCATAGCACGTGGCATTACCTATCACCCCATGGCCGGATGGCAGAGAACTCTGTTCTCCCATTCAGAGGTCACTGCCGCTCATGTGCCTGCCAGCTTTAGGCCTCAAGCATACATCTGTAGCGAGGGCATGAGTAAGAGTCAGCGTCTACAAACTTACTCATCTATTCAGAAAATAAATAGACAGGTCAAGAGCTCTTGCGAACATAAGTGTAGTGCCTGGCACCCGGCGAACGAAAACAGAGGTCAGCACACAATCATTTGTGCTTGTTGACAGACGAATATATACATATAAATTGATGTACAAGGTATGACTGAAGCTATGGTACATATGGATGAAATGCTGACATTGTAATGCGTACGGTGACAAGAATACAATTGATCTTACAATAATATGAAAGAAGATGTGTGTAAAAGATGCGTGAAGTATGCTGTGTTTTTTGTGTCCGCACGTTTTGCTCACGGAGATGATGTTGCGAGGAGATTAGCGAGCCAGGTGAGATGAAAGTGTGTGCGGTCCACGTGGACCCTACTCATCCATCAGCATGCAGTTCTGTAAAAAGTAAGATCTATCTTTTCCATTTATTATGGGTATAGAGTGTATTTTCTTTAAAAAACGCTTCATGCATTTTCAAAAAAAATTCAAATGGAGTTTTAGAATTTGTCATAATAATAATGGTAATATAAAGTTAATAGTTAGTCAGCAAAAATATAATTAAAACTGAACCATACAAAAATGAGTTATTATTGTGACTGAAAAAATACGTGTGGAGTAGAGTTTAAAATCTGCATAAAGTCTGGATCTCATCTTAAATAACTTACTCCCTAATCTCCAAGGAGTCCATTAAGTGTTCACTGAAAACTTTACGCTTCTTAAGACAGATTGCAAAGTTTTCTCTGGAGGTTTAATGGCATCCATGGATGTATGACTGCATCTAGAAATATGAAGCTGCTGCTGCTTCTTCTTCTTCTTCTTCTTCTTCTTCTTCTTCTTCTTCTTCTTCCGGAGAAGTTGTATCATGCGTAAAAAAATATTTCTGTAGAAATCCCATTTTTCTGTGATCTGTTTTTTTAACTGTTTTTATTACCTGTTTCTTTTTGAAATCAGCAACTGAGATCTTTATCCAAGGAAGACCAGCGCTACTCCGAAAAAAGTATGAGATGAGTACTAGGGGCTGATCATTCTCACCTTTTTAAGAGTTATTTCTTCTAATGTATTGTAGCAAAACTTATTCTTATACCTATCACAGGGATCATTGTGGATATAAAAACCATTTCACTTTATGTCCCTCAGTCTGGTTTTTTATGATTATCATTGCTATGGTGTTTTTACAATAAATAGCTTTTAACGGAAAAGATGGCTGACACATCTAAGACTGAAACTTTTGCAGGTTCTCGTTTTCAATTTAAAATCAAAACAGTTTCTATAGATATTATTTTGGTTACTACTACCGAGAGGGTCTTGTTTGCTGACACCCCTCTGAAGGCACGCAGTGTAGTGACCTTGAAATCAGTTGCCAACCATTTGCGCCCAGAATTTACAACGGTAGACTTTTTCTATTCCATCATTCAAGTTGGGAAGCCCATTAGGGCATCTTCCTTCCACTTGAAATTATAAAATTAGATTTTCAGTCTTGCATATTCTCTCTCTCTCTCTCTCTCTCTCTCTCTCTCTCTCTCTCTCTCTCTCTCTCTCCTCCTAAAAATATTTGATTGTTACTACAGTGGTAGTTAGCGACAATACCTTTAAATTTCTGTCCCAGAAATTGCCAGTAGCTTGGGATTCCAGTGCCATGTAAACCGAGGCAAAGTAGTATCCAGTAGAGGGTTGTAGACCCCTGGGGTAATTAAAGTCCCATAAATGGCAACCGCAACGCTGAGCATGCAAAAAATAAAATTAAAAAATCCAAAAGGTAAATAGAACAGTCTTGTTGTGTTTGTGAAACCCTGTTTCATGAGACTGTGAGACTGAAAGCATGTTTACTATCTGTTTGCCTCTGCGCGAAGGAATGTAATTTCCACTTTGTCGTGAGTTCGAAAATTCCATACTCAGAAGAAACTAAATCTTAGTGTAACGTGACGTGCAAGCTATTACGGTGTTGTGTGCAGGAAGAAAACACAAGATGATGTATGGGCAGTGGTGGACAGAACGATAATAGCCGAGTTTATGTTTTCATAATAACTTTTAGTACATTAACAATGCTAATATTAATATTCTCTTTTTTTCAGTTTCAGGACGTTCTGCACCTCCCCGATATTGGTGAGTGTTAATATGTTGTCATTTTATATTTTGATTCATATAACATTTTTGGAAGGCATTCATGTTTATTGCTTGGTTTTGTACTTGGCTTAGTTTATTTTTGACTCTTGTGTCTTCCGTTTGTGTATTACGCTCTGTTCCTTTAGGTCTTCCTCCTCCTCCTCCTCCTCCTCCTCCTCCTCACGTTACAGTCTTGGTAGTTGTTGCGGATTACAGTACATGTGAACGGCTCCGTTTTATTGTTGTCATGTTTTTAAAAGAAAACTTTAATCGAATTTTACATTATTCTTTATTTGCACTGGATAGCTCGCGCATAGTAACACTAAGTCCCAGGCTTTAAACAGTTACGCTTTGTGTAAGTTTTAGGTAAATAAAAGGATATCTGGGTTTACAATTTGCAACTGAAAAGTGTTTTAGTAATTTACTAAATTTACAATTGTATAGATACATGTGTGATTTTATATATGACACTCTTTGGCCCACATGTCAAATTCATTCACTGTTTTCATTATAAAGATAACATTAACTCAAGGTTATTTCCTTAAGGGCAGGGGTTAATAGCTTGGTGACCTGATTTCCTTTTCTTAGCCCAACAGGAAGTATAAGAGAAAGACCGACCGGGAGAGAGGAGGAACTTAAATTAGGGGGAAGTGTTAGACCTATATATCCATTGAGGGAAGAAGTATTTTTGGGTCTGTTCGCACTGCAGTAAAACCATGTCATAAACGCCCATCAGCCACTTTATCACATACATATCACAAACAAGTTGAAAACAAGTCGGCAGCCATAAGTGGAGAACAAATCTTGTGCCAGTGCTGGATAATCGTATGAGCGCCAGTTAGTACTACCAATAAGTCGGTGACTTGTTTCCAACCTGTTTGTGATTGTACTAGTCAGCGCTTTCAAATGGCTTCATACGATTATCCAACGTGTGCCAAAGGTTCGTTCTCCACTTTTGGTTGTTGACTTGTTTTCAACTTGTTTGTGATATGTATGAAGTGTGGATGCACCCTTATGTAGTAGTTTTGTGTTAAGGAACAATGTTTCGGTAACTGTAAAGATGCGTTCGAAACATTTTCAGAACATTTATGGCGTCCTATATATAGTCGGTGCATAGCTATTTTTGGGTGAGCGAAAGTATGGCACTTGTTCCATAATCTTGGCCCACGTATCAGATCACATCTTCTTCATTTATGACGCAAAGCATGATAGGACTGCCACAGGGCAAGCCAGGATTTAGCCTTGTTAAGTTTCTGAATCCTTCTGTAGCACTGGATTGATCAATCATGATTGTCTGATCCACCTCTTGCTCTCCTCTCTCATTGTCTTTTTCTCATGTTTATCATCATTTTTTGCTTCTTCTTCGTCAGTAGACTCGACCGTGTAGCACGCGCTTGCTTATATTCGACATTCCGAGTAGTGTACAACTGCTCTATAACCTCACCGGGCAGTGTGGACTGTTTGTTCAACAATGTTTCTGGTACAATCAACTCCCGAACCTTGATATTGATCTCCCAAAATGAACATGGTCTCTAATCTATCCCATGTCACTACTGAGTCTCCCAAAAACACTCGAAAAAGGTCTAATAACAAAAAGGTTTCATGTTACTGAACCAAACAAAACTACTAATGCAAAAGTCAAACACTCTTAATGTGAACTAATTCCAAGTTTGTATCTCAGAATAATCACAGTCAACTCACTATTAAGCACAATAACTCTACGGAACTCACTCATAAAAAAAATTCTATCCAATAGAAAAAAAAACACTTGAGAATCCTATCCAAACACCAAAAGGTATCATATCTCGTAAAAGACATGAAAGTTCTACTCCGGTTAGCAAATATTTCGCAACACCTGACTAACTCTCAACAAAATAGCAATTGACGTAATGGCAATCGCTCCCACGATCTTAACAACTACAATTACTCACAACACAGCTCCCTTCATTTAAAAAAAGAAACTGAAAAAAAATCCAAATACTCAAATACGATCTCCCAACCCGAAAAAAAAGATCAGACTTGTTCGGTCCGATATACTAAGTACCTCCCCCAAAAAAATATCCTAAACAACACATATTGCGTCAGATGATAAAACACATCATAACACAATAACACACTAACACACGGGTCAAATCTCGTATGAAATTAGCCCATGTCTCAATTCCTAAAATCATTCGAAAACAAATGATTAAGAACTTCAACATCTAAAATGAACAAGAGACAAAAAAAAAAAAAAATAAAAAAAAATATCATATATATACAAACATTCCACTACATAACTATATACAAATGTTCCATTACATCCCAACTTTCTTTAACTTCGAAATATGGGTCAATTTCGTCACTCCAGTATTTACATCTTTAACTACAAATCTATTCCCTCTTTTGATCTCTACAATCTCAAAAGGTCCGTGGAACTTCGGACTTAATTTATAATTCAGATCATTCCGAACATTCACTTTAACAAACACTCTATCACCCATCGTAAAGCTTACTCCCCTCGATTTCGCGTTACTTTTCTCTACCATTGCACGCGAACTAAATTCAAGCTCTTTACTGATACGTGCAAATCTTTCTCTCGCTGTATTTATCAACGAAGTGACCGTAACATCACCTTGAACTCGCTCTGGTAACAAATCTAAAGGTCCTTTCAACTTGTACCCATACAAAGCTTCTGCTGGAGATATCTTAATTGTGTCATTCATCATAGTATTGATACTATATCGCACTTCATCCAA
>NC_089785.1:7006645-7041645 GCF_040412425.1 Macrobrachium rosenbergii | reverse complement strand
TTTTATATTCATGTAAATCAAGAATTCATAGCGAAGTGAGGTTCGTCTTAAAAACAGTAAAAAACTACGAATCGTGAAGCTTCTGCACATAAAACTCAACAAGAAGAAGGGAATGTTGAGTTTTGATGATAGGTATAATTTGATAACAAACATTACGGTACAATTTGCGATGATATCTTTATAAAAAACAAGAGAATACATTACTTTTATACAAAAGTTTCGTATGATTAATGCTCGCTTGCTTGGTATGGAATCTAAATTCATACAATAGCCAGACATGTTTCCCATCAGAATATTTTAAAGTTATTGCAACATTTCTGCAGATTAAAATAAGGAGATTAAATAATAGAACCTCCTGTTACTCAGTCCGACTACAATATTCTTTTCTGTTTAGTTTGTGCATTTAAAAAGGATAATCTCTGAATATCGTTAACTGAAAGATTCAATATGCCCCCATTGCCAAAATTGAAGTCCGGTTGAGACATCTTCTGAAGTGGAAAATGTCAGGAAGTGATCAGTGATTACAAATCTGTCCCGATGTCTGGAACTGATATTAATCCACGTCCCATCACGAGAATGAAATGGGTAAATGAATGATGTAATCAAAAATTAACGAGACGATGATCAAACTTGGATTTATGATTCGTGCAGACAAGCAAGCACTCACGAACGGGCTAATTTCAGCCTATTGAGATGTATTTATTGTCAGATTGACTACTCAAACTTTGTGGAAATTTACTTGGATACAAACAGTGTTATATGCAATTAGAGCTTATTTCTCACAGGCGTCCTTTCTGCACCAGTTGTCTTCGTCATATTGACCTGATAGGCTGTGATTTACAGTTTGAAAAGCCAGTGTTTAACCCCACTTTCATATTCTCAAAGATAATATTAACACCTTGAATGAATTTCCGAACATTATCTTGTTCTTTAAAAAATTTTTGTTTTGATTTACGATTTATATTTCGAAGAGTTTTATCTGAAATGTTTAGTTTCATCAAGACTTTCATTAACTAAAGAGATATTACGACAGAGAGATGGGGCCAATGTTATGTAAATAATAATATTGGTAAAAAGGTAAAAATTACTTTCAATAATGCACCAACATTTGCTTCAAATAGAAGATACTGTTATTCGTTGTATGGGCCAAAGATTGAAGGCGATTTAGCAACTAACCATTTCAGCGGTACTTAAGAACAGAACTCCAGTACGCTACGACAAGAAATTTTTCTTATATTCTTTTATTCAACTTGACTTATGCGTCTGTCTGTCTGTTTGGGTCAAATCTGGTAACACAATTTTCGACCTGTTCCTTCGTCCGATGGACTTGAAATTTTGCATGGTTACTCAATCCCGGTGACAAGACAATCTTACGTGTAGTAGGTCAGCAGTGACCTCTAGTGACCCTACAGTGACCTCTCCCAGTATCTCAGAATTTGTATGAAACTCTTAGGTTTTTTCACAACTTCTTTGACTCGGTAGAATCTATCTTTTATATAACTCCTCCACCTTCTCCCTTCCGTCCCCCTCCCCTTCCACCTTCCCTCCCCAACAAACAATCAAGTGTTAATTTAGCTGTGTCCTCCCCTCCCCCTTCCCCTCCCCTTTCCTCTTCCCACTCCCTTCCCACTTCCGAGCACATGATCAAGTGTTAATTTAGCTGTGTCCTCCCCTTCCCTCTTCCCTTCCCCTTCCCTCTTCCCCTCCTCTCCTCCCCTCCCCTCATCTCCCCTCTCCTTCCTGAGCACACGATCAAGTGTTAATTTAGCTATCCTCCCCTCCCCTGCCCTCCTCCATCCCACTACACTTCCCTTACCATTTTCCCCTCCCCTTCCCCTTCCCTCCCTTCTCCCTTCCCTCCCCTATGTCCCCCTTCACTCCCCCTCCCCTCCTCTTTCTTCCCCTAAACCATTCCTCCTCCACATCCTCCCCTACCCCCTCCCCTCTCCTCCTCCCCTCCCTTCCCCTCACCTTCCATCTCTCTTCCTCCCTTCCCATTCCCCTCCTCCTCTCTCTCCCCTCCCTCCTCTTCCCTCCTCTTCTCTCCCCTCCTCCTCTCTTCCCTCCCCTCTCTCCCCTCCTCCTTTCCCCTTCCTCCACCTCCCCTGCAAACGGATATCAATTTTGTTAACTGCAGTCATAAATTGGTAACAATTTCTGTCAAAACTAAAAAGCATAAAATAAAAAAATATATTTAAAAAATTAAAACATGCTTTTATTAAAATGCAGTAAAAAGTGAAAAATAAATTTTTGAGACACACCTGAATTTTCTTACAATTAATTATGTGTATAAAAATAAAAGCGTGGGCTCCAAACATGGAAGAAAATGCTACCAAAAAATAAATATATATATATATTTTTTTTTTTCCTGCAGCATTTCCTTCCATGTTTGAAGCTAACGCTTTTATTTTTGTAGACATGATTAATTGTAAGAAAATTCTGGTGTGTCTCCAAAAAATTATTGTTTTTTAATGAGAGCTTGTTTTAATAAAAAAGAATTTTTAGATGAACTCGTTCAATAATGGTTAAAAGCAGCAGCATCTATTCCTATCGAATGCAAACGCAGACTGGCCTTTCCAAAAGTGTATTCATTGCCCCTTTTATTTTTTTGTTTTAATTTTCCTTCTCAGAAGAGGTTGCCATTCAGGAATTTTCGAGTTTCTTTTCCCGGACTTGCCAAAAATATAGATTCCGCCCGGGTACAAAGTCTCTTTTCCCGCTGCTGCTGATTATTTTATTCAGCTTTCTCTTGTTCTTTTTTAACTTTTCTCTTCTTGTTACAACATTTCAAGATAAGGGAATTATAGCTCACGTTCCTTGCTATACTGTTATATTCCCCGTTGTTTACGATAATGTTACTGTAATGCATTCTATATCCATAAAATCAAAATATAGGGTATTCGTCAAATAAATAGCTATTCAATACACGTCATTCATACTCATAGCAAAACTGTCGTTGAACATTATAGTCAAAACTATTTTAAAGTTTTACCCTACTTTTCCGCTAATAATGAATTTTTTTATTGCTAATTTCATATTTGCTTCAAGCTATAATCTTCAGAGTTGAATAAATGTCATTTTCAAATTATCCAAAGACAAGCATTTGGATAAAAGACCGTCATTATTGAATTCTAGAAAATAAGTTTAAAACAAATAAGAAATTAGCTATTAACAAAAATAAGTTATTTATTAACAGAAAATCACTTTGATTATAATATTCTCCCATATATCATTATAAATCCTAATTATGTGACACTGCTGGGTAAGTTTTACGGATAATAATACCTGAACTATCGTGTGTGAATATGCAATGCATTAGTGTTTGTAAATATAACCGGGAAACTAACAATGTAATAGAGAATATGAGATAAAACTGTTATCAAAGATAACTGGGAATATAACAGGGAATATGAGCTGTATGACTGTTATCGTAATATGTCATAACAATAAGAGAAAGCCGAAAAAGAAAAAGATAGCTGAATAAACCACTTTCACTTCACCAGCAGCTGAGGGGAAGCGAGACGTTTTGCCTGGGCGGAATTTATATTTTTGTCAAGTCCGGGATAAAACTCGAAAATTCCTGAATGGCCACTTCTTGTAAGAAGGAAAAGTAAAAGAGAAAATGTATGCAATAGAGAAATAGGGATAAGAAGGAAGGTGCTTACGACATTTGTCTTGCTGGTGGGAAGTTGGAAGTTTCTGTCCGAAATTTATGCTGCAAATCTGCCTCTCCAAAATTCGCGGTATTGCGGTTTTAACACAAATGAAGTCTGCTCATTACAACAGACCCAGATGCTTAAATATGAATGTTTTTCCTTTCTTTTGTACACATACACACTCAGACGTGCACGTACGCGTGCGCGCAGGCGGACGCACATTCATGCACGAGGTAATGGAAACGTCCTGGCCATGTTAAGGACCTAATTCAAGATTTGTAGATCTGAATTAATTGAAAAAACACCCCTCTCTCTCTCTCTCTCTCTCTCTCTCTCTCTCTCTCTCTCTCTCTCTCTCTCTCTCTCTCGCGCGCGCGCGAGAAAACCGGATTACTGAAGTTTACGTTTCAGACAAAGGTTCCTATTGATAAGTAAATACTACTAGATTGCTATTCTCAGTGCTTGGGATTCCTAATCCTACTAACACCTTAATCCTGGGTTTTGTTTTTTTTAGTCACCAGTTTAATCATTTTATATAAGGGCATCGATCTCACTGTGCAAGAGGTACTTTAATTTCTCCGATACTTTTGAAGTTTAGCAAGCATAATTGCAGATTTAAAGATATAATATCTGTTTCCCAACAATAATTAGACTTTTCCAAGTGGTAAACTGCGTTTGCAATCGACAGGGTAATCTGTTGCTTTTCATCGTCATTTAAGGAACTCGTATAGTAGTTTTCGTATAATAGTGTATGTATACAGATTATAGAAGTTGTGTTTCTTAGTACAGCTGAAGTGGTTATATCAGCGTTTTTAATTGCTGTCAATCTTTGGGCTTTATATAACGAATAACAGAATGTTGTATTTGTAACAGATATTGGAATATTATTAAAAACGGTTTTACCTTTTACCAGTATTCTCAACTACCTGCTTTCATTAGCCAAATTTGCTTTGACTTGAAACTTCCATTTAGTTTAAATAAAGGTCTTCATACAACGAATCACAATTAAAACAAATTTTTAAAGTTCATTGAAGATGTTTGTGATAGCTTTTGAGAAGAAGAAAATTAAAAACTCATTTTCCAAACATAGAATCACAACCTGTAAGTTCAGAATGATGATGACGGCTGGCGCTAAGACGCTTGCTAGAAATAAGCTCAGTTACGCATGATACTCTGTTTGTTAAATCTCGGTTTGCTGAACTTAACCCGTTTATCAATCCGTTCTTGGCTGCACGAATCATAAAGTCATCCATCATCCAGTTAATCTGTGATTAAGTCAATTATTTTTCCAGTTCATTCTCGTGATGCGATGTGGACTACTATCAGTTCCAGAAATCGGGACACATTTGTAACCACGGGCAAAAAAGTGATGAAATCACGAAAGGGGTATGTAGTAAAGCCCAGCCACAAGAGGCAGATATGGAGGTCAGTGGAGGCAAAGGAAGGGGTAGGAGGGCGTAGGGCTTTAGTCTGCAACTGATAAATTGATGAAAGCGAAAAATAAGGAGTCTTTTCTCAATCAGTATAGAAAGCAAGTGTAATTATAATATGCACAACGCTAGCCATACCTGAAGAGATACACACTGGCACTTCTTCAAGCAATACAATTTGAAGACATAGAGCAAATGTATCCTCCGCGATCAGATAAATGCAAGTCCTCTTTGTGAGTAACATTTTTTTCATCTTCCAGTTTACGTACCTGCAAAGGTACCAAAACTGGAATTAGGCTTCGGGAATGTTTTATAAATACAAGAATCGAAAATTAGTTTTCCTTACTGATAAATATTGAAGATGTTATTCATATTCACACTACATTATTCTTAATTTATTCCCAGAACGCAATAAAGGCTTTGATAAACTCCTCGAACGACAAAATTTAAATCACCCTTTCATATCTCAATAAATTCCCACAAAATACTCTCGTATTGCGATTTTTCTTCATTAAAAGACAATGTAACGGATTCTGCATTTGTGCAGCAATGTCATTTTCTTTTTGGTTGAGATAATGGCAATTATCTCGTTAATTATATTCCCATCCCATGGCAATTATCTCGTTAATTATATTCCCATCCCATTTGATGGCGGTCGCTGGTGGAGAGTTGGAGTGATTTGTTGTCATAAAACTCGTCTCGAATTTATTATGCACGTATGAACGATGAATTAAATCAGAAACAAGGAATTACATCTGAAATGAGAATTACACGTCAGATACAGAATTACATCTGAAATTAATAATATCTGAAATGCGGAATTACATTTAAAATGAGGAATTAAATCTGTATCAAATTATACTGGAACGTGGAATTACGTCTGGAATAAGGAATTATATTTGAAATGAGAAAATATTTCTGAAACGAGGAATTATATAAGAAACGAGGAACTGTATGTTTAACTAGGAATTACACATGAAGCAAGACATTACATCTGAAACGAGGAATTTCATATGGAAACAAACTATGTTAAGTAGGAATTACATCTGAAACAAGGAATTACACATGCAAGGGTTATTACATTTTGCAATGGTGATTTATATTTAAAATAAGGCATTACACCTAAAATGAGGAATTACACATGGAAATGATGAATTACACATGAAATAAAGATTACGTTTGGAAACTAGAATTCAATGAAACAGGGATTACATCTGAAACACATTTTATTTGAAACGTTGAACTACATCTGAAAGGGACTATATCTGAGACAAAGTATTATATTTAAAACTATAAACTAGGATATCTAAAGAAATTATATTACCGTAAGGAATCACAGCTGAACGATAATTTTAGAAAAGGTTTAAGCAGTCTTCATTTCCATAGTCTAAAAATATGAAAACACGACTGTTGGAAAAACTGAAAATCCGTGCGAACTGGAACAAGCGAAAATCTGCTTTTTATTTAACTATTCCAGGTCATCAGATGCTTATTCTGAGACGAATTTGCTCTCTGAATAATGGTTCAGTTTCGTTTTGCTTTTTAGCTAAAAACTTATTGATAAATCGGGTGTCAATCGCTCCTACCTGTTCCCGAACCTGCCCCTTGGTTCTGGATGTAAATTAGCAATATTTTCGGCAGGTTTGAATTATGGAAGGTACGGTAACATATGAAAAGTTCTCCTAAGCCAACCCCTCCCCCACCTCTCTCTCTCTCTCTCTCTCTCTCTCTCTCTCTCTCTCTCTCTCTCTCTCTCTCTCTCTGTGGTCCTCAAGGCGCAAAGGTACCACTCTGCGTTCACCACAGAGACAGAACATAGATATAAATACCCTAACAAAAGGAAAGCGCTTATATGTATAATTTGCGTAAATGTTCGAGATGTTATCTTAGGGAGCACTTTGGATATCACTTGGCATCTACTGGAGAGAGAGAGAAAGAAGAAGAAGAAGAAGAGAGAGAGAGAGGGAGAGAGAGAGAGGGGCGGAGAAAACGGATGAGTGATAGCAGTTTAGAATCTCAGATTCAGGACATATTTTAAGGATAAATATCAGTAGTTGAAGAGTGTCATTTAAAACATGTCGCACTTTTCCTGTCATTTTACCTTTGTATCTTATGTCATCCGGATTATGCAACACAGAATAAAAAGGGTTGTAGAAGAGCCAGGAACTTTGCATCCAGACCCTTGTAATTATTTACAAGGGTCTGGATGCAAAGTTCCCTGGCGATCTAAGTTGACGAAACAACTTTTGAGTCTTTGGAGAATCTGCCTCGACTCAGTAGCTGGTTTCCAACTAAGGAATCAGCGGTAATAGTTATTAATAAGGCGTCATATTACAGAATATACTTATCGGTAATGACTCACGATCATTACTATTTTATCACTATTGTCATTTTGATAAATTAACTTCATACTACCTACATATAAACAAAATTATTATCGGTATATTTTATGCGATTTTTATCGATGTTATTTGTTTATTTACATTTCAATGAAAGATAGTACTACCCAGCCACTTGTCTCTATGTAAAATCTTGTAAACAGTACTACAGCATTCGTTAGGGAAAATATTAATTGAAATATAATGGTATCAATATTATATTGCATTTGCACTTATTTTTTACAGCTATAATTCTATTATATGAAACAATCAATATTAAAACAGTAACGTTGTTGCCAAACAATAAATGAAAATGAAAATTGGTACCAGCTGCCTCCCTGCCCAGCCCCAGCCAACATGTTTCAAACTTTGCGGTTGGTTGTCGTTTAGTGAACAAGTGCGTTTAAGTTCTCACAATTTTCGCTGATTATATTGTAATTTATCATTGAGTAGACGTTATAGACAGCTAACAAGGATAGAGGGGAGTCCCATGTGAGTGTTATTATAAAAAAAATGCCTTTACAGGAATTTGGCTCAGTGTCGTGAAAAACTAGACCAGAAAATCTTTGAGCAAATCACCGCTGACTTGACGATTCAAGAACTTCCCTTCCCAATGACGACGTAAGTGTTCCATTAATTATTATTTATATTTGTTGTAATTTTACTGTTATTCTTGTTTATAAATGTTTTTTTTTTCCATGAGTTTTCTTGCTCGTTTAGTTCGAGAGTTGGTTGCTGTTGCAGGTTCCAAAATGCGTTATTAATACAGCAATAATTCCGTGCTCATTATGTGTTCTTGTTAATAACCTTTTATTTTTGGATTGCATGTCCCTCATTGGTTACTGATTTCTGTCGTATTTGGTGGGTAGGGTTTTTTGCTGTTCGTTTTGGCCAGATTTTGAATGTAGAATGAATATTTTCTACTGGGGGAAAAAAGTATTTAGACAACGGATAGTGCATATTTCTTTTTCATGATTGTTATAAGTCTGATTACACATTTTGTATTTGCTTTCAAAACAAGCATTATTATTATTATTATTATTGTGTGTGTGTGTGTGTATTATTATTATTATTATTATTATTTGTTGGTGATAAGGAGGGTCAAAATTTTGTGGTGTCTTGAGAAAGAGTTGGTTTCATTATTATTCGAAACATGGAAATTTTCTGTAAAAACTTTCATAAACTTTTAGCAGATGGTTCCTTCGGTGCATCTGGGGGAAGGGGTTACAGCCATTCTTTTCTATTAACTGGTTTCCTCGGATTTTAAATGAAAGGCAGTAGCTTTAGGCTAAACGCCATCCAATGGGGATTTTTATGAATTGGGAATTTAAAATTCTTATGGGATATCCGTTTTTTTTCGTTTTATTGTATTTTTGGTTTCCTTTAAAAAAAACTCTGTCAAAGCTTCGCTAATAATCTGTTACCATCCTAGAGGAACTTTGATAAGGTTCTATAAATTACCGTAAAATAGTTTTCAGTATTTCAACACAGCAACCTTACATGCTTTCTTATAATGGCAAAATCTATTTGTGTAGCAGTCGAGATCCTCAGTACAAAAATGACGAGGAAACCGATCTGCTGGTTCAACCTCTCAGGCCAATTCAGTTTCAATATAGTTGGGGTAATACCTGTATTTTGCTGTTAGCGATAATGACCAATGTAATATATAATTACAGAGGATTGTTAGAGAAGTGTCGACGAGTGTTAATGAAATCTTTAATTTTTAAAGGGATGAATAATACAGTTCTGAAAGACGTAATTGGATAATCAGATAGAAAACAACGAACTCGATGCACATGTGGTGGGGGTCATGTGATGTAGCCTGCTTCTGGGACGAACAGGTGAACACTGCAAAGCACACGGGTGGGCAGGTGATCTGGGCTGCAGTGGCAGGTACCCAGGTGGGTTACCATGATGTCACTCACAATCTTTTTCAAGAAAATTGATAACTATTTATCGCTGAATGACTTGTCAGAGAGGAAAACGGCTGTTTCTAAGTGGCCAACAAAAATACAGGGTTTAAATAAGCCTTAACGAATAAAATACGTAAAGACAGAGAATCAATCATGATGTATTAAACGCCACAGCTGTAAAGGCACAGGTGAAGAACATTCGCCATGAAAGGAAGGAAAGGTCACCTGTGACCCTTTCACCCTGCCATCATCTGTCTCCCTTCACCTAACCTGGATGCCTGAGGGTGCGTCCACACTACAGCAAATCATGTAATAGTCATGTCGGCAACTTATCTCGTACTTATTGCAAATTGGTCATAAACTAGTTAACAACATATTACAAATAGGTTGGAAACTTGTCAACTACATATCGCAAATAGGTCGATAACTAGTCAGCAACCATAAGTTAAGAACAGGTCTTTGGCAAGTGGTGGATAGTCAAAGCACTGGTTCAGAACTAGTAAATCGTCGACTTGTGTTCTGCTGTTTGTGATCTGTAAGCGATAAGTTGCCAACATGTGTTTATAACATTTTTTACTGCAGTGTGGTTGGTTGCTTAGTACAGACTGGAGAATGAGTCCTCCTCCCTCTGTGAAAGCCTTGGCCTGACCTAACCTTACCTAGTAGAGAATGTTGTAGCCTGATGGCTTTTGGGGGTGAGGGGGAGAGTGGTGATTCATATGCCCCCCTCCCACCACTTCCCCTTCCACCCACCTTTAAGAGCTCGAAGGTTGAGAGTCCGTGAGGTATTTTTGGAAAATTCTAAAGCATTTTGCAAAAGAAACTATAAGTGTGTAAATGACGCATTCATAACCAATTATCGTTCAAGTTAAGGAAAAAAGTGCCAAAAATGGGCAGGTTTGGCTTTTTTCGAAAGAGGAGATTTGAGTGGAAATGACAAATAAAGCTTATTGATGTAGTTCCTCGCTGGGTGAGCCGGTTCCGTTTTCAGCTACCACTCTGTTGGTCGCGAGTTCGAATCCCCGACCGGCCAGTGAAGAACAAGAGGAATTTGTTTCTGGTGATAGAAATTAATTTCTCGGTATAATGTGGTTCGGATTCCACAATAAGCTGTAGGTCCCGTTGCTAGGTAACCAATTGGTTCTTAGCCACGTAAAAATAAGTCTAATCCTTCGGGCTAGCCCTAGGAGAGTTGTTAATCAGCTCAGTGGTCTGGTTAAATTAAGATATACTTTTTTTTGAGACTGCGATGTGAAAAATGATCAAAATAATTCTGAAGGACATGCATTGAGATATGGCAATGCTATTTATCCCTTTTCCAAAGAGGAAGACCTTTATAATTCGACTGTTTTGTATGTGCGGGCAGACACAATGAAAACGAGAGACATGGCTGGAAAGGAGGAGCAGGAAGACGCCATCCTTCATTGTGGCAACAATCCTGTTGTTCCGAAGTGGCCGTTTGAAGACTCGTTTGTGATGGACGCCGTCATTCCGAGGACTCTGCTCCCTCCCCTCCCCCCACGCTCTGCTCCTTCTGCTCCCCTTTTTCTTTCATATGCGACTGACTTTCGGTTGCGTGCCCGGGTCTGTTGCTGTTTTTGCTGGAGACATCAAGAGCTGTCTGTCTGTCTATATGTCTGTCTGCCTGTCTATCTGTAGTAGTATGAACTCCCTCATCAGTATTCAACAAGAGATGTTTGCTTAATCCTCTCTCTCTCTCTCTCTCTCTCTCTCTCTCTCTCTCTCTCTCTCTCTCTCTCTCTCTCTCTCTCTCTCCTAAGATTTCCTTTGACATACTCATGTACGTGATTTATAACGACACAATAATCAGTAAGCATTGCCTCAGATTGAATGATAAAAAGTGGACAATACTCTCATTGCAGCTCAGAAGGATGTTCTTGAGCACTCTCGTTCTTTTTGTTACTGTTGTTGGTGTGAAAACCCAAAAACACCTGAACAACCGAATCGAAATGAAGACACTCAACTAATGGTTGTAACCTCGAGGTAAAGGTCACGAAACACACAACCTCCTTAGCCGATTCTCACTGCACGCACCGTTCTTCTTCGCATGGTTAGGATTCGAGTATGTTCCAGGCAACTTCCAGTAAAATGCCAGTGTTCACACGATGCGTCGTGCAGGATACGGTCGTTTACATGCAGCTGTTGCTGTGACATGGCGCCAAAAAGATTCCTAGGATACTTAATGTTTGAGAAAAATGTTTGGAAACATTACTCTCTCTCTCTCTCTCTCTCTCTCTCTCTCTCTCTCTCTCTCTCTCTCTCTCTCCCCTACTTCTCGTTAGTCTTAGAGACCTCTCCCGTACCGTTTTGTTTTTTAAGATTTGAAATTATTGCATTCCACTCATAAATCATTCCATCTCTCTCTCTCTCTCTCTCTCTCTCTCTCTCTCTCTCTCTCTCTCTCTCTCTCTCTCTCTCCAGACTATTTAATTCATAATTTGTATATTGTTACGGATACAAATAAACTATTTCCTCACTGTCTCCCATTACTTTTGTAGTCTATATTTGCATCAGACCACCTAATCCGTTGAAGGGAAGCATTAGTGTTTTCTCTCTCTCTCTCTCTCTCTCTCTCTCCTCTCTCTCTCTCTTGTCTGAGCCCTTTGTTGGCCGAGTCGGTTGAGCTTTAGACCGTCATTCGATGGGCCGGAGTTCAATTCCCGCCGCCGGCTGATGAAGAGTTAGAGGAATTTATTTCTGGTGATAGTAATTCATTTCTCGCTATAATGTGGTTCGGATTCCACAATAAGCTGTAGGTCCCGTTGCTAAGTAGCCAATTGGTTCTTAGCCACGTAAAATAAGTCTAATCCTTCGGGCCAGCCCTAGGAGAGCTGTTAATCAGCTCAGTGGTCTGGTAAAACTAAGGTATACTTTTTTTCCGTCTTGTCTGGAGTGTTCCCGGTTGCAAATTTACAATTAAAGTTTCTAGTGCAAACGATCGCGCATTCCGGACCTAAAATATACCCAAGAGAATTTCACAAGGAAGATACATCCTTTACGAAGGTTTGCTGTTGGGAACACGTAGGTGTAGTAGAGATATGGGTTAAGCCAGTGAGACCCGGAGAAGTGCGAAGTTGGACTGAGAAACTCACGACCGAGAGATTGAGTGAGTTTGTATCACTGCTGGGTGAAGACTGAGAAACCATACGTGTGCTGAGTGATGCATTTTGCTCATGTTTGCTAGGTCAGTGAATTCCCCATGGCCTACCACCCTCCAGTCCACCCATTTTAAAGCAGGAATGCTTGGCACAAGAAGGCGGCCATGTGACTAGCAACCTCACCCATAGAGACCTGTTGAGATGCCAGAAGACTGTATCACTGTGGTGCCACCAACTCCTAAGGGGAAAAGGCATAATGTGAGGGAATATGGAAATAATGGACGAAATTGGAAATATAAAATTAGCCCATTTTTGTGTGTGTGTTGTATGTGTGTGTATATACATATATATGTATATATATATATATATATATATACATATATATATATATATATATGTATATATATATGTGTGTGCGTGTGTATATGTGTGTGTGTGTGTGTATATGTGTATATATATATATATATATATATATATATATATATATATATATATATATATATATATATATTATGTATATATACTGTATATGTGTGTGCGTGCGTGTGTGTGTCTGCGTGCGTGCGTGCGTGTGTGTGTGTCTGCGTGTGCGTGTGTGTGTGTGTGTGTGTGTGTGTGTGTGTAGAAGATATGAGCAAAGGCTGCACCACTCTGCCACGTTGCCCACTTTGGTCAAAATTGCACCTTGCAGCAGGTGGACGATGGAGCACCACATACCTTAGTTATATAATTAGTTATATGATTAACGAAGACGATGACAAACAGCCAGGAAAATGCATTAAATTTCATCATTTTTTTTCGAATTCTTAAGGAAAATATGTTGCTTTGCGCTTAACGGTATTGCACAAGACCCATACCTGTCCTGTTTGCTTGTTCCAGAGTCGCTTTTAATCAAGCATCCAGTCATTAAACTCGGTAGCCAATTATGTTCTGTTCCCGTTGCACGTCGCCTGAACCTTTCATTTCATTCAGTCTTCGTTTTACTTTCCTTTTCGCATTCACTCGGTTCTCTTACCCGTTTCCTGATATGCTGGTCTCCTTCCTTGCCTTCCGGAATTGTATTTCTTGATGTTTTAAGAGCTCTTTCTGAATCATGTTTTCCAGGCTAATTTTTTGACAGATTTTAAGCTTGTGTAGCTTTTATGAACTTCAGTTTCTCACTTCATTCGGTATTCTATATTTACAGCATTTTTGCTTTAAAACTTATGCTTGCTTTTTACAGTAGGAAGTGTTGGTTTATTAACAAGAATTGTGTTGTACGAGTCTTCTTTATACCTTAAACTCTCTCTCTCTCTCTCTCTCTCTCTCTCTCTCTCTCTCTCTCTCTCTCTCTCTCTCTCTCTCTCTCTCTCTCTCTCTCTTTAGGTTGAAACAAAAGCTAAGATGGGAATGAGTTGAAGAGGAAGAGGGGGGGAAATGTGGCTGTAAGTGTAATTAAGACACGTGAGACTGATAAGAAGGATGGGAGAAGAGTATATAACGAGAAAATGGATGAAGTGTAGATTAAGCACACCCCTAGACCGGGATAAATTTAAGATTGGCCAATTAAAAAAAAACACAATCAATGGTAAGAGGAAGATATGAATATGTACATGTTATAGGAAAAAAAAAATTCTGAAAAAAATATGGAAATTAATATTTCCAACCCTGTGTGGGCCCTCTTTACCAAGACAGTCGTAAAAAAATTATGCTAATTTTACCAAGTTATAAATATTTATTTATGACAGAGTTGAGTAGATGTGGACTAGGAGAATTACAGGGGGAATGTTTCTTAGTATACCGGGGAAAGTGTATGGTACGATATAGATTGAGAAATGATAGAACAGTGCAGGTTTTAGAGATGCCAGAAGAATTGATAGAATTAGAGCAGTGAGGTTTTAGAAATGGAAAGGGTTTTTGGGTTGTTTTTTGAAGCATCTATGTCGGAAGTTTTAAAGCAAAGGGAAAAGTTGTAATGGCCATAAAGATACATAGAAAAAATCTAGTAATAGAATGGAAAACATTTATACAGAAATTAAGTTACAGAGAGGGATGAAAGTCTTACACAATGAAAGTGAAGCTTGTGGAAGAGCAAGGAGGCAGGAAAGTCACTGGCTTAGTGAAGAGTGAGTCTGAAACAATTTTGTGATATGTCTCCTTGACTCTGCAATATTTCCATGGATGGAATGATGCCAGAAGTCAGATAAGGACTGGAGATATGCCTGTAAAGTTGTGCTTGAAGAGAATGAACCATGAATGGAATGTGGAACGGTTGATTTTTTGCAGAATCAGTATAGAGTTTGGAAGTTTTGCACCTGGGAAAGATGATAGTGAATGTGACCAAGAGTAATGTTCAGGGGAAATGAAACATCTCCACTTCATTTCCATAAAGGAATGGTAACTCAGATCAGTCAATTCAGAACTGACTGGAAGTGCAGCTATAAAGCATAAATTAACGGTTAGCAGATTGTTACGAGTACAGTGACTAAAGTTTTATATTTTAGTTTGACACTTAGGATTTTTTTATATCATATGCCTTGTTCAAAAACAGAATAATACCTAGGGCCAAATTACATTTTGAGTAATTAGTAAAACTTTATATGACCCAAACCAATTGAAGCTGATTAGCACCAAACTGCTTTTTTTGGGTAATTAGTAAAACTTGTTTTAACCCAAACCATTTTAAGGTGACTAGCTTAAGCTGCATTTTAGATAATTAGGGAAACTTCTTGTAACCCAAACCATTTTAAACTGTTTAGGACCAAACTGCTTTTTGGGTAGTTATTAAAACTTGTTTTAGCTCAAACCATTTTAAGGTGACTAACTGAAGCTGCATTTTAGATAATTAGTAAAACTTGTTTTAACCCAAAACATGTTAAGCTTATTAGGACCAAACTGCTTTTTGGATCATTAGCAGAACTTATTATTGTAAATGCCGAAAAAACTTCAGATTGCTTACACAGAAGATTAACGAATAAAACTTGTACAACTCAGTTATGTATTAAAGGATTAATATTTCGAAGACGTACAGATTGTTTCAAAATGTTTCAAAATGTTTAGAAACCAAAACTTCAAATAGAAACCACGTTAATAACCTTTTACTGTCAATTTCGCTTCCAGAGTTGAATGGCCTCATACGTCCCAGCGCTTGGGGTAAATTTTACATGCCTATTCCATCCTTCTAATAATCTATTATCGCTAAAAGATCTCTATGACTTTTGAAAGTACATTTTGCTGGCTGTCAACATTATTAAATGAAACTGTTACTCAACATACCAATTATGTCTTACTTGGTTACACCTAAAATATTCTGTCCGTGTGTGAGAACATCTTTTATATCTCAGCCAGAGTGAGATCATTCATGAAAACGGGTAGTGGTAAGAGCTTTTCCAAAGGATGAAAAAGCCATTCAACAATAGTTTAAAACAAACGCCCTGCAGAGCTTAACAGAAAAACGAAACTGACAAAACCAACAAACTTTCCTCGGAGTCTTCTGGAATCCATCAGAACGAGGCTCTTCCACCGACCGGTTTTCCTCCCCAAACCGATGAGAAAGTAGGAAAAAAATAGATTGATAAAATAGACCGATAAAATAGACCCTTTCAAGAGTTGCGTGACTTAAAAAGACCAAAGGACAATTAGTTCAAGGAAGTTCCCCTTTTTAGTTTTCTGTAAAAGAAAACTATTGAGATGGCTGTTTGTGTGTCTGTTCTTCCGGACTTTTTCTGTCCGCCCTCAGATCTTTAAAACTGCTGAGGCTAGAGGGCTACAAATTGGTATGTTGATCATCCACCCTCCAGTCATCAAACATACCAAATTGCCGCCGTCTAGCCTTAGTAGTTTTTTATTTTGTTTAAGGTTAAAGTTAGCAGCCACGATCGTGCTTCTGGCAATGCAACAACAAAGGCCACCACAATAGGCTGAGAGTTTCGTGGGCCATGGCTGAGAATTAGAGTTTCATACAGCATTAGACGCTGTACAGAAAACTCGATTGAGCCGAAGAAAATTCGGCGCAATTTTTACTTGTTCTATTCTTGTCGATAAAATGTTGCCTTTGTAAGGACTCTGCATTTAAAAGTCTCCGCCCAGAAGCCAGAACGGAATGCTACAGCGTTGCAGTCATGTGGCATCCCTTGTCGCTGCTCAGATGCCCACATATCACAAACAAGTTGAATACAAATCAACAACTCAATGATAGTTCTGACCAGTGCTACATATAATTATCCAGCTCTTGCCAAAGGTTCGTTCTCCACTTCCGGCCCTTGCCTTGTTTTCAAATTGTTTGTGATATGTATGCGATTAGTTGCAAATTGTTTTTATGACATGTTTTTCCTGTGGTATGGAAGCAATCTCTGAAACCACACGAATCCTCCACCATTTACATTATTGATTCCTATTTCGACTTTAAAGAGTTACATTATTGTTCCTCTTTAATGTTTGTGTATTTTGAAGAATAAATAATATTCCTGATCAGCAGTCTCGATCACCACATCGATCAGTTGTCTCTCTGTGAACTGTTCTTTGGCTCCGAAAGATGACTGTGGTCAGATATATTGTCTGAATACCGTCGCCCACAAAGAACTCTGGAGCGTCAGTGGACATTCATTCCGTGCCACTCTCAAACCTGTGATTCAGATATTACATCGGTTTACCAGGCGTCCTTGATATTCGTGAGAGTTGTAGTCATTACCTTTTTCATTGTTTTACTTGTAATGTTCCCATTTTCACTGATGATGTTACCGTGAAGAGTATGATAATAAATTGCAGATATTTTGTAGATTCTCTTTGGCTTTTGTAGGCTACTCGAGTAATTCAGGACTTGAGTCAAATTTTCCAAACCTTTATTTACGTCCTTTCAAAGACGACCTCATTTTTTCCTCCAGAAAGCCCTGTTTGAGGAGATCGTCCAAGGCAGAGCTCCTCACTCCTGAGTTAGATGACCCTACTTCTTCGTTTCTGGTAATTAATGAAGATCGGTATTTTCTCTTTGTAGCTTTTACTAAGCTTTTATTACAAACCCCGGAAGTCGTGACTGCAGTGACAGGTAGTGCCCATGAACTTTGTTTCTCCAAATTGTTGTTTCAAGATTGCTAGTTTCGTAGGCGTGTCTTCAGAATTATCAAGGTTAATTAAGGTCAAGGGTCGACAAAATAAAACAATGGTTTTAGAATATTTAAGTATTCCGGGAGCAATTCTGATAATCCGCGCTCATATTTTTTTTAGCATTTAGGTCGTCTGAATAAGCAATCTTTGTTCCAGCAGATTTAGCAAGATTTGTTTTTACCATTGAAATATTAATAGCTATTGAAATATTAGATAGAAGGGAATCCCCTGACCCAGGTAACCAGGATAAAAAGCTATGCATTCTCTTGTGTGTGTCAGACTTTGATTTTGATTCTTACCTTAGTGAGGGAAGAGGAGCGCTATGTTGACGTTAGGTATCACTCAGAAACATTTGTTATTCTGTTATGTTTTTTTTTATATTGTCATTTCCGATACTCGACCTTTGAAAATGACAGTTGAACTTTCTGTCATCGAGGTCAAACGCAGCAAACCCTTTACAAGGGATTCTGTTTTCAAAATGATACAACTCTTATTATCCAGATTGACACTGACCACATTAAGTGCCTTCAGCGTCACCAGCGTCATTAGTTTTTCCGATGTCCTGACCTTTTGATGCCCTTCATAATGAGTGACACATTACAGTAGATAGAAAGTATCAAAGTCGACGATAAAAGTCTCGCCAGGATTAGAAGTCTGAAACCAAAAATAATGATATTGATCTAATGATATTTTTCCTTAGTCAAAGTTGACTTTGTGTCCAAAAAAAGTGCTTCACTTTTGGACAATCAAAATCTAGAGGTCAAATTACGAGGATAAATGTAACTCTTATTATTTAAGTTTTTGAAAGGAAATATTTGTCAAGAGCAAGTCATCTTTTGATAAGAGTTATTGTCAACTGTCTTTTCTTTACCGTTGGGAATAACTGTCGTTTACACGTCTTGCCTGATATCAAACTACTGATTAGAAAGTGCTCTTGATATATATAACGTTGCTTTGATAAAACAGCAACAGAGAGAGAGAGAGAGAGAGAGAGAGAGAGAGAGAGAGAGAGAGAGAGAGGCGAACCAACATTCATTCTGAAATGGGAAACATACGAACTGCTAATTAAAGGAAAATTATTTTTTCTTTGGAATTCCTTTCTTATATTATGAAAGTATTCAACAGCTAATTAAATTTAATCTCTAACTGAAATAAATATAATGATCTTCTTAAGTAATAATCGATTAATGGTATTGGCTGATATACTACACATGGACAATCAGAAAGTGGAAATAATTGTTTTCTTGATTGGATGAGAATGCATTTGTAAATTGTTTGTCATATTAGAGAGTTTTGTTTAAGTTCTCAAATAAGGTAATATGAGTTGTAATGCCAGATAACAAACCAGAAAGAAAACTCCCTTTCGACTCTTGAATTACATTGTTGAGTGTTAGGGCAATATCCGTCAGTATTTGCACTTTTTTCCTCTTGTTCTGGAGGAAATTAACTTTAATGGGAAATAGGTCTCAGGGAGAAATGGCAATTGAGAGATTTTCTCATCTCTGAGATCTCTCTCTCTCTCTCTCTCTCTCTCTCTCTCTCTCTCTCTCTCTCTCTCTCTCTCTCTCAAGATTTCTCCTTATGGTGGTTGGGAGGAATAAGTTTTTTTCACCGTGTTAATGTTTTTTTTTTCCAATATACGGAATGCCTCGAGAAGCCGTAGGCGTCGGCGGTCTGTTGCCTGGTCCATAGTTTTTGTGCTTTGTACATGCTGTTATCTTTCAGTTCTTTTTTTATGTTTTTTTTTGTATAATGGGCAAAGATGACGCCTTCTTGGAGGTGGCAGGAGAGACGCTTTGGGAGTCTGGTAGAGGTCATCCCGATATGTGAGTGGCATCCTTCCACCGGCCATGAAAATTCGTAGGTGACAGTAATTCTCTTCAAAGACGTTTCTGGGGTGCCGGGTTGTTTTTAAACCTTAACCCCAACGGGTTATACCACCACGGTCTGTAAAAAACTACGAACCCGGATCTATGCCTTAATGGGTCCAATGAATGCCCAGACAGGTATAAAAAGCCTGTGGTGGATGCCTTCGTTCATCGCACCCTCACACACTGCTCCACGTGGAGAGAAACCACGAAGGGATCGAAAGGACAACGCAACTGCTCAAAAACAACAATTTCTCCAGTCGCAAGGTACAACAACAAACCCGAGATTCTCTAATAACTGGCACCACGAAAGCATGATGGACATCGATAATGACCCAAGTGGGTCCATAAAACACTCTTACATGCATCAAAAATATTTAGAGCACGAGAAGGCCCTCAGATAAATAATAAATAAAAATGTTTCCCTTACTGTAAAAGGGGATAAGATTAACTTCATAATTTATTTAAAAAATAAGAAAACGAGCCAGTTACTGCTTAAAACAACCTGGCACCCCCAGAAACGTCTTGGAAGAGAAGGAGTGTCATCTACGAATTTACATGCCCGGTGGTCGATGCCACCGCTCATATATCGGGGTGACCTCTACCAGAATCTCCAAGCGTCGCTCCTGCCACCTCCAAGAAGGGGCCATCATTAACCATTATACACGAAAAAATAACAAAAGACGTGAAAGAGAAGAGCATGTACTGAGCACTAAAATCATAGACCAGGGAACAGACCGCCGAAGCCGACGGCTTCTCGAGGCACTCCATATATTGGAAAAAACCAAGCATTAACACGGTGAAAGAAACCGAATTTCTCCCAACCATCAAAAGGAGAAATTTACGAAATGAGAGAGAGAGAGAGAGAGAGAGAGAGAGAGAGAGAGAGAGAGAGAGGGATATCACTGCATGCAGTCGGCCACACCGGCAGGGGGTACCCGAGCCAACACTCTCCCCCAACCACCATCACCGATTAGGCCTAGAAGATCGCAACGTCTCCGGGACCGATTTCGTCATCAACCCGCGACCAGTAATAAAACTAAGACAACAGGAAAACTTTATATGTCCTTAGGAAACTCAATATACCAGCTACACGCTGATGAAAAGATTATAAGAATAGAGAAGACTGTATACAAATTGAATGCCTTAGAATCAGCCATTATTATTATTATTATTATTATTATTATTATTATTATTATTATTATTATTATTATTATTATTATTATTATTATTTGTAGCAACAAGTAAATTATATAACAGGGGTCCAAAGTTCATCTGTTCCTTGATGTTTCGGTAGTTCTCTCTACCATTTATCAAAAGATGAATGAAGCCATGGGTACAGTTAAACCATACTTAGGATCACCGTTCACTTACACGAAGGGGCGGTATACCAGCACCACGTAAGGGAACACAGAAGTACCCCCAATGCCAGCAGATCATAAGGCGCACGAAAATCCTGGATGGTGACAATGACCATTGCCGCCTCCAATATATGGGGCACTTGCCAGCTTGCGAAGGAAACCATCACTGAACATAACTCAGGAGGCCTTTCTTCTCCCTAACACCATCAGAAAAAATGGAAGGGCTCATTCTTGGGATAATCTTTCAGCTGCCGGCTGCTTCAGGTGGCACGCCCTATGATCAGAACTCCTGGGACCTGGTGCCAGCCAATCAGAGCCTTAGTTGGTCAACCAAGGTCTTCCGGTTGAGCCATTCTGCTCCCAGGCACTAGGGGAGTCCCCCGCCCCCGCTTGGACAGCCAGTCAAGAATCACTTAAAATTTCCGTAAGCCCGCTTGCACATATAAATATGGCATAATTGTATCCCGAGCTTCATTTGCCTTTCGGTAAATGGTAGATAGTGCTACCAAAAGGTCGAAAATAAATGAACTTTGGGTAGCTGTTTATTATTATTATTATTATTATTATTATTATTATTATTATTATTATTATTATTATTACTTTGAAAAGAAAGGATTATACTGCACCTTCTAAACTTTGCTTATAATTTTTTTTAGTTTCAGCAGATAAATTAAAAAGCACCAGCCCAAAGTTCATATATCATCTCGCAATTCCAGTAGTGAGTGGCATCAGGGATGCATACATGGAGTATTTATACCCGAAGATGGGTTTACAAAGAATGGGGGGGGGGCGCAATTTCTGACTGCATGTTCATAGTCATAGAACTCTCCTGCTGGCTGTGAGTCTTGCTGAACAACAGAGGCACTGATTGGTTGGCCCAGGGGCTCTGCTCAGCGCTTGAGGAGGAGGAGTGGAACTGTTGCATTAAGTCTTTGTTCTACTGATGGTGGTTGGAAGGAGGGTATCCTGAGTAACATTCACTCTGGGTTTCAACCCTTTCATGCAGATGGAAGGCAGTCCTCTTGGAGAGGTGATTCATGGTCATACTTATGTATGAATGGCGGCATCCATTCTCAGGGCACAGTATTTGGTAGACTTGTTCTCTCCTCTTCATTGGATCATTGCTGACGGCAAAGCTTTTCATCGCGATGTACTGGGTAGTCCTCCGGTCCTTATAATGGATATTGTGCCCTGAGAATAGCTGACGTCATTCATACACAGGTGTGACCACAACTCCCTTCTCTCAGAGGATTGCCGTCCATATGCATGAAAGGGCGGTATACCAGCATGGCATGAGAGAACAGGGCAACGCCCCCCAGTGCCAGCAGATCGTGAGGAATACCACAATCCTTGACAGAGACATGGACCACCACCGCCTCCGCGACAAGGAGATCCTCGCCAGTCTTCGGTGGAAACCCCTACTGAAGTTTACTCACGAGACCCCCTTCCTTTCGACCACCATCAGGAGAGCAACGAGATGCGGCCCTGAAATCATGAAACAGCCGCCCTCCTCCTGAAGCAGTGAGCAGAGCCCCCGGCGCCAACCAGTCAGCGCCTAAGTCAGTCAGCCAAACTCACAGCCAATCAAAACTCGTCCCCCTTTCTTTGTGAACCCGATTTCGGGTATAAATAATCCTCGCATGTACCCCTGATGCCACTCACCCTTAGTAAATGGTAGCGCGGCCTACCGGAACGTCGGGATAATAAATGAACTTCGGACTACTTGATGATTTGCCTGCTGAAAAAAAAAAAAAACTTAAACATCAGGCTGAGAATGCGCAATATACCTGAGCTAACCGGCATGCAGAGTGCCATTCTTTCAAGGAAAGTGTGCCCCAAAGAGGATCTTGTACCAAGGTATATTATTATTATTATTATTATTATTATTATTATTATTATTATTATTATTATTATTATTATTATTATTATTATTATGAAAAGGTGAAAAATGGCACATACTTTAAAGTAGTCTAACAGGCATTGAAATGCCTTCATAAAGAGCAAAAGAACTTGGTAAGAGCAAAAACATAGGGGAGTTTTGTCTTTATAGCAAACATTAATTTGTCGTTTCGGACACAATTATTTTGATACCTAGAATGCAGGTAAACGCAATTGCCAAGTTGCTTAAGCATCTGTTATTTTCATTATGTACATATCGAACACAGCTGCTTCATTTTCAAAATTGTCGTTTCTTAAACAGAGGATAAGTAGAGCTTTCATTACTAAGAATATTTACGATTTCCACGAAATGTCTCATTTCAGGGATTTAAGTTTCTGTTTTTTTTCTTTGCTTATTCAATTTCCTTCTTCATAGTCCTTTGTGGTTTTTGGTTTTTGACTTGAAATTCTCTTTTTTTTACTCTTCCTTTTCTCAGTATTTCTCTTCATCGTTTAAAACATTTTCTTAAGTATTTCATTATTTTTCTTAAGCATCTGTCAGTGTTTTAAGATATAAGAAAACAGATAATAAAAATCACCCTTGTTCAGAATATTTTTTATTACCATTAAGAGTAAAGCTCTGATGTTAGAGATTTCCAGCTGACTTTTTTTTTTACCTCCGTCAAGGTTATGTTTTGGTCCGTTTGTTTGTTTGTTTTCCATCATTTCACTTGAAGTTACTTTATCTTTGCGTTTTCTTCTATCCTGACTTTCTACTTCCTTTCCTTTCCCTTATTTCTCCGTCAGTGTTTTCATACATTTTACCATCAAAATTATGCTCCCAAAAGAGTTTCCACCCGTCCCCTTACTCAAGGTGAATGATTTTACGCTTCCTGGAACGGAACATTTGATATAAACTTCATTTAAGTTTCTCTCAAAATTCTTCCCGTTTCATTTGATATCCTCACTGATCAGAGACATAGGAGTAATATTAATTTCAGAATATTCATTTCACCAGAACCCCTAATGTTTCTATTACAGAGCCACGCAGATGTAAACGTGTCTGAGACACGATAGCATAAAATTAAAGGAAAAAGAGAATGACGTTAAATTAAGTAATGCTTCATTTTCCGTTCCAGATGGGAATGCAGGCAAACAATTCCTAATCGCTATCAAGCAATTACTCAATGAAATATTATCTCAATGAATTTCCGAGGGTAATTGCTCAGCTGATGGATTTCGAAAATTACGTAATAATTTCCATACTGTATAAATTAGCGTTGTTTCGTCCATGTGTAGATGTCACTGAAGAGGACATAGGGGATTGAAGATAATCTAACATGAAATTATTCTGTAATTATCATAGTAGGGCAATAGTTTTCTGAATGTTCATCTCAGCAGCAAAAATCACGAAAAATGCCAAGCGTCAGCTTACTGCCCTCAAAGTTGAAAAAGTCGAACCCTCTAGAGACACTTCCCAATAGCACATCAGCAGATGTAAGGAATCCCAATATCTCTAGTCTACTGACCAGCATTACGCACCTACGCATGCACACACATTCACATGACACACACACACACATATGTGAGTCTGTATATATGGTAGTACTCTTATTATGTGAAAGTAGATAAGACTTTTAAAGCGAAAAAAAACTGACGTAATGCATGCCTTTCTACTCATCAAAAAGAACTTTTATCCTAAACCTAGAGAACGCAACGCGCAATTCATGAAAACAGAAATTCGGAACGCTGCAAATTCAACCAACTTCGCAAATAGGTTCGATGTTTGCTGAGCACTACAGATCAGCTGCAGGGTTTGGCCAAACATCAAGATAAGCCAGAACTTTTGGAACTGTCCCACTTTGCAATTTAATCTGGACACATTTACCCGAAATCAAATGCCGGGAACAGGAATAATCGGGGTTGCATTCCCACTGGGTAATATGATGTATTATTTAATGGGGAGAGCACTGAAACATGCGCTTTTTCCCCATTGAATTCCACTGGGAAATTCCACTCGGAAAACACATGGAAATAAAAAAAAAACATTTATATGAATGTGCTTATAATGCAGTCGTTAAAATGTTGCGTAAAATGCCACACCTACACACAGACGTACAAACACATACACACATATATACATACACACACACACACACACATATATATATATATATATATAATATATATATATATATATATATATATATATATATATATATATATATATATATATATATATATATATATATATATATATATATATATATATATATATATATATATATATATATATATATATATATATATATATATGATTAACGTAAAATAAAAAGTAAAAATAAAAGATTTATCTGGGTTACTGTTTTTGTTATCCATGTTGCGACATCTTCCCTGGAAGGTTTTGTTCCATGGTTGGTTTACAGTTGGGAGAGTTGACTTCATTCCTGGGAATGAGGCAGAGAGAGAGAGAGATACTCGTAGAGCCCTTCATTCTCTGATAAGAATCGTTTTAGATTAAGCCAGCCTTGTGCTCTTGGTCAAGAGCAGCCCGTAAACCGCTTAGCAGCTCACTATTCACATTCACCTACGGAAATTAAGCAGCTACGCAGTTCAGCCTTGGACTCTCGATGGAGAGAGAGAGAGAGAGAGAGCCACTGGAGGAGCTTCGTACAATAGTCTTGGTCTGTAGCTCTCTGTGCTTTTGTCTGTCGAGGCAAAGGCTTACTTTTCAGATCCCGTCCTCGGGTTCCCTACTGGAGCATTTGCTGCCACCCTCTGACTGGGAGGCGTGGCACTTTTTGGCATTGTTTTGCATCGTGTGTTGGGGGCCTCTGATGGCTGGTTTTTGCGAGGACGTCCTACCACTTTTTCAGTATTCTATTTAAACTTGCTTTTTTACACCTCCCATTTATTATATTTCTGGCAAGACTCCAGCTAGGCCAGTGTTGTGAACGGGAGTGTGGCCAGTGTGGCGAGCGACTCGCCAGGATTACTTTGATACCTTCTGGGGTTTACTGCAGGCGAGCGTTGTTTCCTCATTTGGACGGAATATTGTCATTGTTTGTGAATAGTTTTGAGTCATATTTTCTGTGATCTTTTCTTGTTTAATCCGTCTTCGAAATGCCCGCCATATTCCCGGAGTGATATTATGGTGATGCACGTGGTTGAACTGCGCTGTTTGCAGTATTGTTTATGACTCTTCGCTCTGAGAGGTTTACTTTAGGCGCGCCCTTCTGTAGCCTTCGATTTAGGAAGAAGCTGTGATCAGAGCATATATATATATATATATATATATATATATATATATATATATATATATATATATATATATATATATATATATATATATATATATATATATATATATATATATATATGTATATATATATATATATATATATATATATATATATATATATATATATATATATATATATATATATATATATATATATATATATATATACAGTATATATATATATATATATATATATATATATATATATATATATATATACTGGTATATATATATATATATATATATATATATATATATATATATTATATATATATATATATATATATATATATATATATATATATATATATATATATTTCTGGATTTTAAAAGCAGAAGCAAAGGCTGTAATGAGTTCTGGAAAGGGTATAAATAATAGGTAGTTTTGTTCACACGAGCGTTTAATAACGTAAGGTTTGTTGACTGCTAGGATTACAGTTGTTAAGATCCAGGAGCTTACCTGGTTTTAATGGTTGTTGGGCATTCAAAATTGTTTCTTTTTTCCCTTTCTTCTTTTATTACTCTTCCTAAAGATGGGTTGCTTGACTGACAGTGATAGCGGAGTAGCGAAATTTTGAGAACAGGAAAGCTGGAAAGAGAAGGCTGAAGATTTGAAAAAAGAACCGCAAGCAGTAAAAAAGATGGGTTCTTGGTGTAGCTACTTCAAGGTGCGCAGGAATATGAGTGCTGGGAGAAAAAAAAAATGTACAAGCGAACTGGAATTACAATTAGTCAAAGAAAAACTAGGTTGCAAGAGTTAGAAATTGAGAGAGTTCGCTTACAGACGGGGAAGGAGAGGGAGAGCGTCGAGGGAGTGAAGGAGAGACGACGTGTCAGTAGCTTAGTCGTTAGCCAGTTGCCATTCTTAAGTTTAGAATACATTAAAATTAGTCCCAGTATTTGAGGAACCTAATATCGCAGAATTTTTCTTTTTCGTCCGAAAACGCAGTTGCTATGACCAGTAGTGTTGGACAACTTTGATCCAGTATAGTTGGAAGGGTAAGGCTCAACGTGTATGCAGCTAACTGCTAGTTGCTTTTCGCCTGTTAAAATGTGGTCCACCTGCCACTCTTCATTTTTTCAAGTCCAAAGTAAAATAAGAACGAACCCAGGAAGACTGAAATAATGGCAGGAACTGGTGTCAAAGGAAAAATGTAGTAACAGCTTTCGTTTTTTTACTACAGAACTTTGTCTTTAAAAATAGGAAAACGATAGAGTTGCAAAATGTTTAAAATTATATTAACTACAAAATTCCTTCTGTGATTATGAGATCATGGATGAACTCTTTCTGTATAAAACTTCCACAATATCAGCAGCTTCATACTCGTAAACAGAAGGTTGATCACGATATTAAATTACTTAACCTTCAAATTACCTATGGTAACTTTTTACCATTGCTTGCCAGTCTATCCACTTTTCTCATATTTGACTTCTTTTACCACATTTGCTGTGCAAGCAGGTGCTCTTTCCGCCTTCGATTTTTCCCCTATATATTCAACATCAGGAATTTTCCTCAATATAAAAACATGGCTCGATAATCTCTTGATGCAATCCAATTTTGCCTCTCATAAACATTCCGTTTCCTTGCGGTCTTTTGCACATACCATTTGCTCTACTTGTCCTGAGATCCGCCTGTTCTTTAATCCTACTACCAGATGCTGGTAGTAAGTATTTACGCGCAGTTACATACACAAACTGAGTGTATCTATATTCCCACCTTCCAGCGTTCCGTCTTATGGATTTCCGTTTCACCCTCCTAACTTTACTTTTACTCACTTTTCCTCTCAACTTTCAACGCTTGCAAACACTTTCAACGTCTTTCTCAAGTTTATGCAGTTTCCTTTTAGTGTCTGAAACTTTGATTACACTTGGTGTAACTTTTGACTCACACCTGACATTTGAGACACATTTAATGACAGTATCAGCAAATGCTGCACGGAAGTTAGGTATTATACGTAAGGCCTCTTATATTTATAACAACGATAAATTCAACAGATTTTCTCTTTTAGACTGAATGGTTCAAGATGGGAGGTTTGTTTCTAATTTTGACCATCGACGGACTGTCTCTTGTTTGTCAGTTTTGATAAGTTGTATTTTAACAGAGAATGTTGCTATCACAATTGTTATCTGCCGAGAGCGACCAAATTTGCTGAACAGTCGCACCGTGTGGAACTTCTCAGTTCGGAGGTCCTTTATACCGCACACACCACATAGTCTCCTTGAGGATGTTGTGCAGTTAGAACCTCAAAACTTCGAGCGAAGATGCAATACATTACTACCCTAAAACAATTCTCCTTGTACTCTCTCTCTCTCGCTCTCTCTCTCTCTCTCTCTCTCTCTCTCTCTCTCTCTCTCTCTCTCTCCAAGACGTCTGCAGCTGTAAAATCTATTTTTCTTTTTTTTTCCTAAGTCTTAAAGAGAAAGTAGCATTGCCAGGGAAAAATATTAGCTTGATACATGAGCGGAATATCGATGCGGGAACGCAAAGGGAAACAAAAGTTCTCTCCGTACCTTCTTTTCCTCTCTAGTGGCCTGTCAGTAGCATTGACAGGAGTCGGCTGACTGGCACATCAACTACAGCGCAGCTCACAAGGCGACAGACGAGACAGGACGGCTGTCTCTGTTATAAAGCTGCAAGGAGTCCTATTCAGTACCTAGAACTCGCAAGCGAACTCAAATAGATTTCTGAAAATTTTCAGGTTTTAAGGGGATGACTTTGAGACTGTAGTTGAGAGTGCAATACAAAAAAAAGATAATAGACCAGATTCTTCTCCCTCTTGTATGGTTAACTTTAAAAGTAAATGAGAGTACCACCTCCTTGCAAGCCATCAGTCTTATGCTAATTTAATCCTCAGCAGTTACTGGAAGTAAGTGTAAATATTTATTTTATCTAATGAACATGACAAGCAGCAGAACTTTGCAATTGTCATAGGATCTCTCTTTAACCTCAGATCAAACAGTCCTGAATCACCCACTCATCTTCAACGAACATCAAAATCCTCTGGGATTTGGACAATGATTGGCAGATGTTACAGTGATGGAATGATAAGATTTTCATTCATTTCCATGACAGTCATTGATTGCTGTGAGGTACTGAACTCTTTGTTAAATGGAATTCTCCTCATCTTCTGATTTGCGTAATTCCTAAAGCTATCCTGGTTTTAGGGGAAGGGTCTGCTGCTGACCCTCGTTATAAAAACCTTTCTATTGTATTCCAGTTTTTCTCTCTTTTTTTCTTTATTCTCCATCAAATATACAATTCATCGCCTATTCTGGCTTAGCAAAGACATTTAAGGCGAGGCTTAGGTACGAGGAATTAAACATTACGATATGTTCTATCATCGTTCTTTGTAAAGTATTTTGCAGCAAATTACAAACACTATCTGGATATTCAGATGCATCTAGGAGCAGCATAGAAACAGGAGAAATTCTAGACATTCAGTCATAGGAATAAATTTTTGGGGGGAATGAAGGAGGAAAAACAGGAGTAAATAGAAGAATGAGTATCAAAGGTAAAGAGAGAGAGAGAGAGAGAGAGAGAGAGAGAGAGAGAGAGAGAGAGAGAGAGAGAGAGAGACGTCAATACGTCGAAAGATTGCGTTTCACAAGAATTTTTTTTTTTTTAAAGATTCGTCGTTGTACTTTGTACCCTTGAAATAGAAAGAGCCTTTCAATCAGGAATTTACTGTCATATAGCACCAAAGCGAATGTCCTTCAAATAGGACATTTTTGGGATCCTCCGACAAAAAGCAATAAAAGTAAATTTATAGGAGGTCCTGTGATAGGAAAAGGAAGAGATAAAATGACGAAGATCCCATGAAAATTTCCCTTGAGATACAGTTTGCCGCTTTCACTGCCAGATTTCAACTTATTCCTTTCCACGCGCCTTTCTCTTGGACGCTGAAGGCTTCCGCACACCCATCAATACGTCCAGTAATATCGGAATCATTATTTTGTATTTCTGTGTAGTTCTCTGTTTGTGCTTCTTTTCTTTTCTCAGTTTTTGCATATTTTTTGAGGTACGGTTCATGTGTTAATGTTCTTGGTGGTTTGTTCCTTATAAGTCAACATTCATTTAACAATGCGAAATATGACCAGTATGACAGTAATCGTGGCTTCTAAGATTTTACCATCAACGTTATCGCTTTGATTGTTGGCATTCCTCTCTTGCGGAAGCCTTCCTGATCTCTTCTGATTCTTCTGAGAGTTGATTGAAAACTGCGTTGTACTATATCCCAATAAAAATAATGAAATGAGAAAATAAATTGTCCATAAAAGAAGGTAGACGACGTTCGACTTTATATATGAAAGCCTTTATTTTTATTTTTCACTGGCACCTTCAACACATCGGCATTTGTAGGTAAACAAATGCTGATGTGTTGAAGGTAAACAAGTTATGAAGATGATTTAATCCCTTCAATGAGTTCTCAATATGTTAAAGTCGTACTTGGGCTTCAGGTATTTCTCGTTATAATAAGATTAAAGATTTTGTTTCCGTTTGGAGATCCACATTATAGAGGTTAGAGAGAGAGAGAGAGAGAGAGAGAGAGAGAGAGAGAGAGAAACCCTTTGCAGTTATGCCTCGAATGTCTCAGTTATAAACAAGCAGCTCCACTCTATTTGCGCTAAGAACCGCCGTATCTTTTAATCCCTCTGATGCTGAGGATTTTTGTAGCATAAATCCCATGAAACGTCCAAACTTTCCATAGCTTAAAAACATTTTAGGGACCTTATTACTTTCCCCCCTTTTCAGGTTTCTTTCAGTCGCCTTCTTACGAGAAATGGCCATTAAGGATTTTTTTTTTTTTTTTTTTTTGAGGTTCGTTACCCCGACTTGCCACAAATATGAATTCCGTTCAGATATTACAATTTTGGATAGCGGAGTTGAAGCTTAAGTATAAAAGTGGTGGGTTCCACTTCGTTTCAGTATTTCATTTCTCGTTTAATGGCAATTGCAGTACATGTGGCGAGATATTAGAAGCCTGGCTTCTCAGTTTAATTATCGTCAATGGAATGGTCACGTTTTTGACAAATTATAAATCCAAAGAAAACGGTTGAAAAGTTTGAAGCGGTTGAAAAATGTTTGAAAGTTTCGAAGTTGCTTCCTCTTGAATATACAGATGATGAAGTGGTATGCAGGGTACTATTTATCACGTTAATTCTAATCCTAGTTCATTCTTTTGTTTTAACACTTTAAAGGACACTTTGACTTATGACCCGTATATATTTATTTTTTTTATCCAATCCCAGTGAAATCATTTCAGTTTGATGATTATACATTAATACTGCTGAAAAATAGTTATTTAACTGATTAAAAAATCTGAATTTTATATACAATAAAAATATGGACAAATTAGGAAAATTATAAATTTTTTAAACTGCTAAGGATATGTTATTTTGAGATCAATCTCATTTTTGCAAGTAATATTGAAAACTATACACATTCAAGTTTATAAAGTAGATTAAATTATTCAGTTACTCATATTCTTAGCTGTTTAACCGGACTATTATCGACATAGAAAAAATTAAAATTAAATTCTGAAAATTCATTTAAAAATATGTAATGCAAAATAGCTTTAACTAAGCCACAAATGAAACTAGAACATTTCAGAAACAAATAACAAAAAGAATTAGGTCTCTGGATTCAAAATCAACGAAGCCTCAGAAATCTGAAGTTGTAAAATTTTGCTTTTGAGAAAAGGACACCTGAAGTCTGACGGTTTTTAGGTGAAGTTTTGGTAGTATTTAGAGACGCTTCTGGTTAATTATCCAGCTCTAGCATCATAATCAGCATGTTTTACTAATTTCTCCTATTTGGCACTAGAAATATTCAGACTACCTGCCATGAAAAGAGATTTAAGAACAACGCTGTTTTTTTCAGCAAATTTCCACTGGATGATCTTCGTTTAGCCTCAGCTTTGAGCTTTTCCTTGTTGGCCTGGCATCCTATGTAAGCCACTTTGCGGTTATTTTTATGTATTTTTTTTCTCTACATATTCACAATGCCGTATTTAATGATATGTGTAATATTCTCAGCAACAGTAGCAAGGAAATCAAGAAATAACTTTTTTATGGGACAAGTTCCATCCAGCCACATGTAAACAAAATATCGTGACGTCACTGAATAAAGATGAATTACCGATCATAGAAAATGTCCTGCAGAGGTTAGCCTCCCGAACAAAAGTATTGAAATCAAAGAAAAATCCGAAAAAAAACAAAAATTTCCGATCATCCATCTTTTAACAGGTGTCGATTGGCATTTAAGTACCCTTGGGCATTAAACATGCGCGCGCGCAAACACGCCAAAATACATAAAAACCGGCATAAATAACCATAGAACTTTATACAGTAGGATCATTTTCTAGTTTTCGTGTATGGAGTCATAAATACCAAATAATACTGGGTCTAAGGCCCCTTAACATAACCAGTACAGATATGACGGTAACACAGGAGATGGTCGCAACGGGAAGTCTCGACCACTTTTTCTTAAGATTCAACTCTAGATGTACCGTCCCTAATCTCAGACCAAGCTACCACCATTTTGCCTACTTATACAGGGTCACTGTGACAAATACTTGGCCCAGAGTAAACGACGGAAAGTCTAAAATCATTGGGTGTACTCTTTGTAGACTATCGTAGTAACGCAAAGGAAAAATTCTATAGATACACATGTGATTTAATATAGTGCGTTCTTTGATCAACTGTCAAATGCGTTCACTGTTTTTATTATAAAGATACCATTTAGTTAATGTTATTTCCTTAAGGACAGAGGTCAATAGCTTGGAGACCTAATTTCCCTTTCCTAGCCGAGCAGGAAGCACAAGAGAAGAAGGACTGGCAGGAAGAGAGGAGGAACTTAATTTAGGAAGAAGTGTTAGACCTATGTGTCCATCCAAGGAAGAAATGTTATTTTTGGGTCCATCCACACTGCAGGGAAACCGTGTCGTAAGCTCGCATCAGCCACTTTATCACATACATATCACAAACAGGTTGAAAACAAGACGTCAGCAGCCATAAGTGGAGAACGAATCTTGAGCCAGTGCTAGATAATCGTACGAAGCGCTGGTTAGAACTACCAATAAGTTGTTGACTTGTTTCCAACGTTTTTCTGATGATTATCAAATGGCGACACTAAAGCATTTACTCGTAGGCGGGTCAAAATATGAAAAAAAGGGGGTCAACCCCCAACAAATTGCTAGAAATTGTTTTGCTTGTTTTTGGTTTCCTGATATCTGTAGATTAACATACTAAAAAGTCTACCAAGATTGGACTACCGGAAAGTGGGTAAAATTGGGTCAGTTCAAAGATGGGCGCCAAAATTTGAAAATTCATTGAATATGTTTCCTTGTCGATAACTCGGTCATTTTCACCCAAAACAAATAAAGAATGTTTTCCTATGTTTTTGAGTTTGTTCTTTCAATTGGAATTGGTTTTATTTGGGTGTGGTCATGCCGTGGGGTGCATTGGGGTACCCCTGCCCCCAAAATGGAATTTTGTCGGTTTCATAGGGAAATTTGTCCTCAAATCTAGTCCAAACTGGCAAAACAATGCCTTTTCATTTGTTTTGTTCCTCTGTGTCTCTACAACTATACATCAAAAGTTTACCAAAATTGGAGGCTTGAAAGCTTGGGCAAAATTGAGCCTATTCCAAGATGGCCGCTGTGTTCAGAAATGACCCTCGGACTTAGTTTTCATTCCTTGACTTGCACAAAACATGCCTGTTTTTAAGTATTCATTTTATCTTAACTCAGATTCACTTAGACATATAGTTTGCCCATGTCTTATTCCTGTCCCTGTTCCCTGTACCCACTGTACACAGCCCCCTCCGTGCAAGCCCAGCCCCTGGCTCAAACACCCCATTTTCAGTACAGGAATCGCATCCCTAGTCTACATTTGACTGTTATTCTCAGTTTCATATTCTTACCATATTCACTGTTAAGGGAAGGAGAAGGAACTCACTCAGGTAATATATAACCTTAAAATTTTTGTATACTTAGCTTCCCATAAGATTTATAGTGCATCTGTTTGCATCATGTTTCATTTAAACCATACCGTTCCCTTAAAAGTAGTGGTGGCCTGACCAGAGGAAGTGGAATGACAGAGGATGTCAGGACCATTTGGACACTGTCATCGTCCGTCTCTTCGGCATACAATCTTGCGATGCAGAGTTCACAGAACTATCATTTACTTCCAGTGAGCAACATAAAGAATCAACAACACCAAGGATACAAAGAGATCAAAGAAGACAGTGTGAAACTCCTGCAGAAACTTCTTGACTGCAACCCATTCTCCAAAGATTCTGAATTAAGAAATGTTGTGACTGGGGTAGTGGCCAATGAAGATGTTAATGTGCATGAATATGAAGCTGTGGGCAAAGCGATAGTACAGAAAATGATCGGCCAGCCAATATTTACCTATTCCTTTAAACGAAAGGATAAAGTCAAAACTCTTGGCTACTCTTCGTCAGTGAAAGTTAATGCCGATCAAGTGATCAATCCTGAACTCCTATTTCAAAGATTTCTTGTTGTGTCACAAGCTGGGGATTTAACATTACAGGATATTATGGACTATGAACTCAGTCCATATCCTCCCACTCTTTTGAAGCCAAACACGTTTTTCAGAAAGCAGACAAGCCTCAGTTGGCCGAGGCTCTACGTGATTTTGTGAGTCAATCCTCTAGTAATGCTGTGATTACAGAATCGATACCTGAATCTGAACATTTTGTTCTTGATGGAGGATCTCTCCTGCATCGCTTATCATGGAAAAGTGGGATCAGCTACGGCAAAATTGCTGAAGAATATGTCAATTTCACTTTTTTCCAGGTATGGAATGGCTACCGTAGTTTTGATGGATACAGTGGTGAGCCCAGTATCAAGGACAATGAACACCAGAGGCGACAACGTAAATCACACCAAGTGGTGCGTTTTGACTCAACACTGTTTTTTCAGGGAGAATGGAGGACTTTTTGTCTAATGGTTGCAATAAACAACAGATGATCAACCTGATCTGCGACA
>NC_089785.1:6904145-7001645 GCF_040412425.1 Macrobrachium rosenbergii | reverse complement strand
AATTAAGGCACTTGTTCCATACTCTTGGATCGCGTATCAGATCACATCTTTATACATGACGTGAAGTACGTTAGGAAGGCCACAGGGCAAGCCACGATTTAGCTTTAAGTTTTGAATCCTTCTGTAGTTCTGGATAGATCAGTCATGATTATCTGATCCACCTCTTGCTCTCCTCTCTCGTTGTCTTTTTCTCATATTTATCATCATTTTTCTTCGTCATTAGACTCGACCATGTAGCACGTGTTTGCTACTAATCGACATTCCAAGTAGTGTACAACTGCTCTATAACTTCACCAGGCACTGTGGACTGTTCAACAGTGTTTCTGGTACAGTTCCGGACTTGCCTTAACTATGAGTAACCTTCTTCCTTTAGTAAGTAACACTGTTATGATGCGCTCACAATGTACTAAAACATGTCATAAACACAAGTCTGAAACTCATTGCACACACGCCAAACGGGCTGAATACAAGTCGACGACTTGTATTCAGTTTTCTTACGATTATCCAGCATTTGCCAAAGGTTCGGTCTCAGCTTACGGTCGTTGATTTTAATTTCAACCTGGTTGTGTTATGAATGCGATAAGTTGTCGACGTATGTATATGACATGTTTCACTTTGTAATGGACGTACCCGTACGTAAGATACGCAACGTCAAAGTAGACGCTCATTTAAATCAATTATCTACATTATTTGCCTAACAATTGATTTCCATTGTAGTCTTTCATGTAATGTCTTCGAAAAAACGGAAAAAATGTCCTGTTTATATTCACTGAAATATTGATTTTCTGTACTTGCTCATTACAAAGTCTCTCCCAAACCATTTTTCAAAAGGAGGCTTGCAGTTGTAGAGGAGACAAATATACTCGTAAATAGGTATATAAATTGTCTCAAAATGTCGTTGTGAGACGCCAAAACAAATGATAAACAAACAAAACCTTCAACGTCAGTAATCATTTCCTGAAGTCTGGGTTTTTATGACCCGAGAATGACCTCATTTCCAGGGACTGTTAAGTGTGTTGGCTTAACTACCTATGTCATTTCTCTCGAGCAGGAAGTGCCCGAGATTGAGATCAGGTCATTTCCCTCAGCCTCAGCCGCTGAAGATTTCAGGAATGAGTTTTGACTTTCCCTTTATGGAATAAATTACAAGAGTGAAGGAACTGGAAGTGTTATGCAAATTAAAGTTTGAATGAATATTGTTTGTCTGTTTTAGTTTCTTTCATTTTATTCCCATGCTTTGGATTACTTCCCTTCCTCTGTTTTCCCGACTCATACATTCCTTCCTTCCTGAGACAGAAAGTCCATCCTCTCCTTGCCTCTTTCTGTTTCTTGTTTTCTTCTGACCTGGGCTAGTAAGGGGCCTTAGTTTGTCCTAGTTAACAAGGAAATGGTATTGGACTTCAGGTAAATGAAGCAGAGTTTCATTTTTGCCAGGTAAGGGCAGCCTCGTCAGCTCAGTAAGGGTATGATAAAACAAAAATACAATAAAAATGAATTATTTTTATATGTAACTAAAAAAGGCAGTTGATATAAGCATCATCATCAAAGAAAGTCCCTTACAGGATATTCAAGAAATGCTCTTCGCAAACAAAGAACAAATCTCCAGCAGAAGCATGACGTGATAATAATTTGAAGGAATTGTGAAAGTCATTTCAAACTTAAAGCTGTTAGATGTCTAGTTAAACACTCGTAATAACTAGTTGGGACAAAGAGTAACGTTTTTTAAAGTCTGTAGAGAACGGAACGAGGGCTCAGCTAACATTATGTTTTGTGAGATATTAATCAGTCTTATTTTTATGAATGATGTTTCTAAGTGACCTCTGATATTTTGCTCCCGTCGAATCACCTCTGCTTCAGTGGTGTGTGATTTCTCAGCGGCCGCTTTTTGCTTAGACGTATTTTTCTCTGTTGGTCCCTGTTAAGTTATTTTTCAGACTTCGATACAGGTTTTATTGTGAATTTAATAGTGAATCATTTCAATTTGACATGATATATTCGAAAAGGGGAAAAAAAACTTGTTTAAGTTTACCGGGACCTCAACTTTACATGCGTTGCTGTAAAGAAATAGTCATCATAAACTAAATTACAGGTCAATTGCGTTTCAAATGGTGAGCATTTTATTGCAATTTATTCCAGCTAATGTACATTAGAGCGAAATGAAGGAAGCAAACATTTTATGAATCGCAACTGCATATTCTTTTACCAGTTTTTGTTACGAGTCGTTGTTTAATAACTACCATACGAGGATACTGGTTTGCACATTATCATCATATGTTCAGCTAATATGAACAACAAAATTTAAGCCAGAAGAGCATGTTAAAGTCAGCTAAAAAATAAATTTTTTCTAAATGGGAAAATTATAAACCAACAATAAAGTAATAGAGATATGTCATTTCTATGCTCGATTGCCTTTCGAGTGGTATATGAGCCATCGCTACTCGTAGCATCTGTTGCACAGTAAAACGTGAGGAAAAACTTGCAAAGAAATTTCCTTTATTCGACCAAAAGGTCTGGGGCTTTTAACTACAAAATACTCTAGCTGTGTTTTCATTTCGTTGCTTTCTGTGAATTTGGTTTTAATGGCAACATGCAAGGTTTTTGTCATTTTGAAACCTTGTGGTTGCACTTTACTGCAGTCATTTTAAAGCAGTGAAACAAAAAGAGAAAATCGAGAATTAAAAGTTGAAATTAGACGAAAACAGTTTATTCTTGTGGTCACAGAAACTGCATCTGCCGTCATCTTGAAGTTGCATAAAATCGGCCCCAAAAGGTAGTGAGACAAATTATTTTTTGTCAGTTCTGCTTTATGTTAAAATTGGCTATTCTGCTTAAATTTGTTGTTCTTAATTCGTTTCCAAATAAGATTTAAGCACGTCAGTCAAAGCGAAATTCGATATATCTTGAGACGGTTGCAAATGCAGTGTATTATATCCTTTCTTTTGATCATTTCTTTAGTTTTTGAACAATGAGTCATGGGTTAATGAGCTAAATGGCTACATTGCTCAGTTGTTAACATTATAAAGCGATTCTTAACGATTTCAAGGTTTGAAACCAAAAGCTTTGGGGATTACAGGAAGCATTTTGCTTGTGAAGAAATCCACAAAAAAATCAAGCTTAGTTAACAGGCTTGAGAATATATTTAATGGAGATGCGGTGAACAGAAAATCACCATCTGAATGATGATTGGTTTCAGTATATCGCTTAACCACTACTTACAAATATGCAAACACCACCGCTGGAAAAGATTGTGAAATTCCAGGCGAACTGGAGCAAACGAAAATCAGCTTTTATATTTACCAACTCCAGGTCATTAGATATTGATTTTGGAACGACCTTGCTCTCTCTATAACGATTCAGGTTGGTTTCGATTTTTGGTCAACAGAGTGAATGAAAAATCGAGAGTCAATCATTCCCACCTGTTTCCGAACCTGCCCCTCGGTTTTGAATTATGAAATGAGCAATATTTTCGTCAAGGATGAATTATGGAAGGGCACAGTAACATATTGTTCTACAAAGTCTCTGTCTGTTTGTCAGACTCTCTCTCTCTCTCTCTCTCTCTCTCTCTCTCTCTCTCTCTCTCTCTGGTCCTCAAGGCACAGGGTACCACTCTACACTCACCACAGAGACAGAACAAAGATATAAACATCCTTACTAAGGAAATCACCTCATGTCAATTTCGTAACTGTTCGAGTTGGTATCTTGGTTAGCATTTCAGTTATCGCAGCATCTACTGGGAGAGAGAGAGAGAGAAGAGAGAGAGAAAAGCTCATTTTACCTTTGTATCTTTATGTCATCCAGACAATGCACGACAGAAGTGAAAAGGGCTGTAGTGTGCATAACTGCAAGGGTCTGGATGCAAAGATCCTGGCGCTTCTAAGTTTACAAAACAACTTTGAAGTTTAGTAAAATCTGCCTCGACTCAAGTAGCTGGTTTCCCAATTGAGGAATCAGCGGTAATAACAGTTATTATTAGGCGTCATATTACAAAGTATCTCCCCCCAACTCAACCCATCCTCAGAATTGTAACAGTTTCCTAGGAAGTTTGAGAACTGTGAATTCGAGTGAGGTCCTGTGTAGCCCAACCACATCCATAACAAAACGTAAGTACTGCAAGAAACTGAATTATTTCTTGGGGTTAACTTTGTTTTTATGTGTCTAATAAAACTCACTTTTATCATTTTAGTGAGAGTAATTAACAAGTATTTCGATAATATTCGCTGATTTCTATAAAAAAAACAGAGCAGTAGTAAATGTGAGCAAAGTAGAAACTTAATATTTTTTGAACAACTATGTCAGTTTTATGATAACAATGCTATATGGTCCGAAACAAGTTACAAGAAATACTTAAGCATTGTTTCCCTCAAATTAGTTTCGGTTTGTTTTCAATAATCCTTTACTGTAAGATCACTTTTGAAGGAGAAGCCTACTCTGCCTGTGGACCTTAACTCCTGTGTCGTTTACTTGTTCACTTGTTCGCAGTGTGGTCTGCGATACGTGGGATCCAGTTCCCACTGGCTCAGACACAGAATTTTGGAACACAGAGGTCTTTCTATTAGAACTAGGTTTCCTCTTTCCAAACCACCCTTTTCTGCCATTAGGGAACACAGTTTAGCACAGGACCATCCTATCACTGACCTGGATTTTCAGGTACTGTCTTTTGTTCAAACAGACTGGACCTTTTGATTTCAAGTCGCTGTTTATTAAAAGATAAAACCGGAATTGAACAACAACTCGTCTGGTATTCAACTAGCTATCGTGTAATTTCATAGTGGGTACACAATTGGGTCGTTAAATATTTTAGTTTGTGATTGGCAGTGTGTTTACATTTCACCTTATTTTTTATATTTTTATGTTTGTGTTCGTTTTTAATTTTTCGTTTTTGCGTCTCACCCTTTTAGTTTGTAATTACTGTTCGTTTTATATATTTGGTTAGTATTTTTGCTGAAGATTTATTATGACAAGTTTATATGCAATACCCTAACAGTGATTGTCAGACACAGAGGTACTTCTGCCACTGAAGTTTAATGACTTGACTGCTCTCTGTGTACTGTCACAATAAGAGTCACAGTAAAGGGAGACCTTTGGCCATCTCATAAACTCAGGGAACCGAGTACCGGATGAATACATTGCTTGCAGCATTTGGTGCCTCTCTGCCATAGTCAAGGTTACATTGATATAATTTTGTACCAGCACAAAGCATCTTTTGAAATATGAATGTTTTGCTTCAAAGCGCATTGCCCACAACCTTATAAGGGGTCCAAACTTTAAAATATGCTCAGGGTAATGAACAAGATAATGGTGTTTTGGCTTGAGAACTCCATCTGGAAACAGTGTAAATCGGTTTTCAAGATACTCATTTATGAGTATTTGTAAATATGCTATTGTGCCAGAGATATTGTTGGAGCACAAAATATAGTTCACAATTTCTCAGAGTTGCCGGCAAAGTTTCCACAACTCATCTTCATAGTTCTGAATAAGATCACCCACAAAAAATGGCAAGAAGCGTAACAAATACCAGTTCTGAACAGCAAGGCCTCCAAGTGTTTGTGAATTCATGTGTACTTTACATGGTTTATTAGCAACATCTGTACCATGTAACTGGAAATAAGTAATGCGAGAGTTCAGTACCTCATAAGAAAACCATTTCTTTATTTTTGCCATACGATTCAGGTAAAGTGACAGGTCATAACTAACCACACCTTCGAATAAATCATGGCCAAGACAAGGAGGTAATCCTGCCTGACATACATGGTAGTATGTAAGGTCATTAAAAATGGAATTAAACTTAATGCCATGACATTCACCATCATCTGAACCAGCATCCCGGTCGTAAGACTCTGGTGTTCTGACATTCCAGCTTGCCATGGACGCCTTAAAAACTCTTCTCCTGTTATGAGGCAATATGACAAAAATATGCAGAGTTACTAAAGTTCTCAGTAAAACTTCCAATTCCATGGGAACCTAAATTGTCACCAACAATGGAAAAAAAAGTGTTCCTTTCACTCTGTTTCCATTTATTTTAATTCCATTTTCTCAATATCTTTTTAAGTCTGCCACCAAAGCACTAAATATAGATTCTGACCAAATTCCTTAAGATCACTTTCAGTACTTAGAAGTACAAGTTGAATGTGATCAACAGCAGACCAACATGATGGATGCAGATTACCAAGCATCATATACTGTAGACCCCAAGAACTTTGTTTATTTTCTTACCAGAGCCTAATGGGTTAACTACTTCAAATGAATCTTGGTACAGAATGATTGACAAGGCTTTCTGGTCGGAGGAAAACAATGACTGTGATTTATAAGCAGAGCCATCACAGAAGTCCTCAAGTTCAGTACCATATGAATTGGTGTTTTTGAAGTTTGCCTGAACAGATTTTTCAGTCAACAGACATTTAAGTGTTTCGTTTATTGGCACATACTGGAATGTACGATTTTTTGCCATATTTGTTAAGACCCAAATTCATCTGAACTGGAGCAACATATGCAAAATGCCGTTTTAGAAAACTTGACTATAATCAGTCCGAAACACATCGCTGTGAGCATCTCTAAACAATTTATCATTCAATATGATATTGTCAGTTTCATAGAAAATATTTCTATCAATACTGAAGCTACTTAGTTTGTAAATAGTTGCGGGAAGAAAATGGTATCTGTCTGCATAGCAATAATACCTTAATGATTAGCTGTCAACCAGTTGCGGTCTTTGGGTTGTTTAGGGAATGAACGACTAAAATTCCGTAACGGTGCCTTCTTGTTGAACGATCACCACAGAGAGAGAGAGAGAGAGAGAGAGAGAGAGAGAGAGAGAGAGAGAGAGAGAGAAGGGAAGAAGAGAAGTAATGAGGTGCTCAACACGTTCTCGTGATGCTAAAGTTTCGACTTTTTTCGCCCAACTTTTACGACGGGCAGAAGCGCTAACTGACAGACTGAGAGTGATCTCTGTAGTCCCTTTGGCGAAAAGGCTCGTGTGTTGGCATTTTTCTAGTAACTAAGGCAAGATTCAAAAATTAATCTCTCTCTCTCTCTCTCTCTCTCTCTCTCTCTCTCTCTCTCTCTCTCTCTCTCTCTCTCTCTAGTTCCTCCGTGGACGGGTCGATATCGTTCCCTGCTAGCACTTTGGTGGGCCTGCGTTCGATTCTCCGGCGGCCAATGAAGAATTAGTGGAATTTATTTCTGGTGACAGAAATTCATTTCTCGGTATAATGTGGTTCGGATTCCACAATAAGCTGTAGGTCCCTTTGCTAGGTGACCAATTGATTCTTAGCCACGTAAAATAAGTCAATCATTCTGGCCAGCCCTAGGGGAGCTGTTAATCAGCTCAGTGGTCTGGTTAAACTAAGATATACTCTCTCTCTCTCTCTCTCTCTCTCTCTCTCTCTCTCTCTCTCTCTCTCTCTCTCTCGTTTGGCAAAAAAAAAAAAAAAAAAAACAAGAACATAGTATATTATTGATTGATTGCCAATCTTTAGGTAACGTCTTTCTAAAATTCCCCCTAAACTATTCTCTTCTTTGTTTGGGTTTGTCATGGAGTCTGGCTGAAGTTTTGTCGTTATGCTATGAAATGGTTAACGACGAATTTGCTCTATTAATCGCCCTTGGTTTCATAGTCTATAAGAAGAAGTTTTTAAGGACATCAGTGAATGGAGAATACTCGTTTATTTCATTTAAGTTTTGTCGTTATAGTGTGAATTGGCAGATTTATTAATGAGAATTTTTAGGACATTAGTGAAATGAATATTTTATTTATGTATTTATTTGTTATTTATTTGCAAATTTCTTTAGTTTATGTACTTATATATTTATTTATATTTATGTATTAAGTTTTACTTACTTTTTCCAAGTAAAAAGAAAGTCCGACGGGAGTTTTTCAAGTAGACTTAAATTTCCTGAAACCATATGCCGTCAGTCTCTGCTAACAGTTCTGGTTAAAAGCCAAGGAATTAAATCAACTCCACAGAAAGAAGCAGAATAGGCAAGAGAGCAATTCATGGAAGAACATTGTGAAATAAAAAGAAAATGAAACCTATAGAACCACTATTTCCAAATCCCTCAGAGCCTGGATTTCACGATAACAAGATGAGAGAGTCTTTTATTCCTTTCAGTCTTCAGTGACAGATATACTGTGTATGTTTCAGCCTGAAAGAGGCATCCATTCATTCATGTATTGAGAAACCTTTATGGGAAAGCCGGAGGTCCTTTGAGTAGACGAAATCCGTAAGGTAAAGGAATCCAAAGGCAACAGCTGAGAGACGATACGAGGAGGCTCCTGAAGTCTCTCTTTGTGGGGGCGTTTCAGAGTCAAAGGATTCGATAACGGCGACTTCCATCCGCCAAGGTATCCCGGAGATGCATCCTTCGTCTTTTATTGCCCATTCTGAACTTAGGCCCCATCAGGCGCCGTTCTTTTGGACTCTCTAAGGCCTATCAACATTCCCATAAACATCAGGTATCAAACGTCACATTTATCAGTCTGTGTTGCTATTTGTATTCTGCGTTTATAGCACGTGGCCTGTTTTATGAAATGGCATTGGCTTTTCAGTTTTTTCAGTAACAAGTTACATTTATTCCCAAATACTTTACGATTAATCAATTCTACAACTTTGCTCCATCTCCTGTATGTAAATATACACACACACTCACACACACATATATTTATACATATATGTGTGTGTGTGTGTGTGTAGCAAATAGAGATTGAATTTTCTTTCCCCTTAAGACATTGTTCATACTGACCCATTATCCCCAGAATTTATTTCAGTTGTTATAATCAAAATAATGCGAAGGAGCTTACTAGAACATTTCGTATATTTTAGCTATTAGAGAAGTGCTCAGTAAACCCTAATATACATTCATATTATCGCTGACTCCTTAGCATTTATGTATATAATAAAAATAACAGTCCAAATTCACTAAAATCCCTTCGTCCTCATATTCCGTTTTCATGGGCTCCTAAGATATCCCAAACACATAAACATAGGCCATAAAACCATCAAAGTTCACCCAGTCGCTTATAGTGTAATTGAGCACCTTATTATCATACTTCATTTCCCGAAGAGGCTGATGAGAGACATTTTGAGTGCAGTCAAGGAAATGGGGTGTATATGTATGTATGTGTATGTATGTATATATATATATATATATATATATATATATATATATATATATATATATATATTTATATATTTATATAGTAGACCTTTTTAGCGTTTCCCTTATGTTTATAATGTATTTATTGATCTAACAGTAATTGCAACAACATAATGAATAATATATAAAATAATAACTGTGGGATTTGAAATGGCGTTATTTATGAGGGAATTTCTGTTTCACCTAGCATTATGATCACTTGAAATGTTATGTGCCACAATACAAAGAAAAAATGAACATGATAAGATCTGGAATAATAAGAAGAATAACAAGGGAAGAGACCCATTAACTAGAACTTTTGCTTTAAATTTCTTATATACACAATTTTACCAGTAAACAATTTATACAAAACTGCTCGTAACTTACGATAGCTCCTGCAGTCGTCATCATCATCAGTGTGTTTTTAATTGTTCGTGTTTCAAAAATGGGTCTATAACAAGAAAACGGAAACACAACAGGATTCCCCCTCTGTTATCAACGGAAAAGTTATTCATAAGAATTTCTTGTAAAATGTTAACCATTCAACATGGCTCTTTTCATAAAAAGTAAATAGATATAATGTATAAGTAATGAAATGCCTCATTTTGAAAAGTTCATAATCAGATGCGTTCTCTTAACAACAATTCCATGATGGCGTTCATATCATACTTACATGGATATTGCTAATGAATTTAGCAACTGACAGTATAATTAGAGATGACGTAACAGTGTGAGTAGAGCGCCGCAGCAGAAACATGACTCTTATACTGGGAGGAAATTGGTTCTGAATACTTTGAATTGTATTGCATATTGTTTCTACGCTTTTAATGTTTTACCTCTGCCCTCCCGTTTGGTATACGATTATTGCGTTTAGCTTTACGTTAAGGCCTTTATCTTGCAACCTAACCTTATTCAGGTATACCCTCCCTTATATTTATTTAAACGTATGTTAAATGTATATCGACGATAGTCAAAACACCTACAGTAAATGGCATTCTACTTGCTCTGCATACCAGAAAACATAATTGCTTGTTACTGTTGTTATGTTTTAGAGAGACTGGACTTGAAGCGTTTACGCTTTGTATAGAAAGACATGGGGTAGTTTTACGATGGTCGGAGTGGTAAATGATATGCAATAAAATTATTCCCTAATATATGATATCACATACAGGGTTATCATAATATTTGTACCATTTTGAAATGTGATTGGATGGGCAGCTTATCTATTTCATGCCCACTTGCAAAGAAGGCAAGAACGTTAAATAAATGAGAAAATGCAGATGCACCATACCATTGCGGGAGCGACAGAAGCGCTCTTATGGAAAGAAAATTTATTAGAGTCTGAGAAACAAAAGGCGAAAGAGAATTCCAAGGTTTGGGTGGAAGGTAATAGTCACCGAACTGTTTAATCTGGGAAACAGGCGTTTAGCCTTATGCCAGACTCTGTCAAATTCCTTGGGGTATCAAGAGCGGTAAAAACGATTCTCGAAGTACCGTAGAGGCAGTGATCAAACATCGTTGGGACTCAAATATTCATTTTTGAAGTTCTATCATTCCAACTCCAGAGGTACTTTTGACGTTGGTTTTCAAACTAGAGGAAATTCCTTGACAGCATTGCGAATCCGAATTAAGTATTCTTTATCGATATTTTGATATCTCCCATCAAAGGAACAGAAAGCTGAAGGATATATATATTATTTTTAAGTGGTTCATTATTGGCATTAAATTTACTCTCGTTTAATGATTTTGCTGAGTAATTAAGTTGCATTTTGAATCGTCAATTAATCGAGAGAGAGAGAGAGAGAGAGAGAGAGAGAGAGAGAGAGAGAGAGAGACTGTAGACCTTATATCTATACATTCGTCTGCATATCTGGTAACACTGCCAGAAGGAATCCCAAAGTGGCTCTCTCAAAAAAAAAAGTTATTATTGGATTTAGTTTAAGAGAGAGAATATTCGAAATAATATCATGAAATAGTCAGGATTTTGAGCCGTCAATAACAATATTTAATATCATCAAAACAGTGCCACGCAACACAGCCAAATGGTAATGAAGCCTATAGCAAAGGATTGGGTGTATGGATGATATGAATCTTCCCAGAGGATATCAGGAAACGTTGGTGGTGAATGGCAACTCAGAACTAAACATCCCGTGAATCTTGCTGGTTTTCACTCGTTTATTAATTGTAATTAGGAATAATTGCGCCTCTGGCTCTTGCGAGAAGGTTGTCATCACAAAAAACAAAATGAGTCTTTTATTCAGAGTTACGAAATTTCCGATTTTCGAGGTTTCCATAATGGGGAGAATCTGTATCATGCATTTGGTTTAAATCCAACTTTTTTTTCAGCTAATTTATTGATTTATTTTATTTGATTTTATTTAACAGTTTTGATTGCTTTTATCTATTTACGCTTATGACCTAAGAATCGGAGTTTAGTTATCATCGGTTTTGCCTGAGTCAAGTCTAAATCAAACGATCTTGTTTTTGTAGCTAGAAATTGGTTCATTTCAACATTTATTCATGTGTTTAGTAACCTCTGCACTGGCAAATCTTATTAAGGGACACCAGTAATCTTCAAAAATTGTAAAATAAATCTTAGGAACTCCATTAAGTGATAAAATTACCAGAAAAAATGAAGGAAAATATAATAAGATAAAAGAAGAAAAAAACTGAGTCACATCAGTGCATCGGAGTTTGTGGTTCATGATGGAGCGCAGTCTGTGTGATCTGTTTCCTTCAAGATTCAGTTCATGTTTTTTTAATCCTTTAGATATAAGGAGACGTTTATTCCTGCATCTAGTATCCCTTAAAGGAAACCCGAAGGTCCCCTGAATGGATCAGATCTATAAAATGACGGCCCACCGAAAAAAAAAAAAACAATTTCTGAAGGACCGAACGAGACCCTTGGTGTCACTGTGGATGACTGATGTAGCAAGGCGACCTCATAAAAATGACAGAGATCTCACCATAATTTCCCCTGGGTCTATTTTTCTTGTCCTTCTTTTACTGTCAATTTCAAATTGACTCATTCTCACACCCCTTTCCCAGGGAGGCTAACGGTATCAACAGACCCATAAACACGTAAAATTAAATTATCACTTTTAGGAATCATTATTTTTTTAACACGTTACTCTATTTTGTTCCTTCTTTCTCCTCTCGCTTAGGGTCATTTTAAGTTATCCCAAATGCACGTATTCTTATGAAAATAGTAATTAATATCTTAAAGCCGTGAACACCAGGTCTTCTTACTTTCATACTTCATTGTCATGGAATGTGAAGCTCTCTTGGACCCTTAAAAGTGAAGTAAAAAAGTCGTCTCATTTCCTCCTATCAGTGGATGCGCTTCATCATACCTCATTAAATTGACGGAATGTGGTGTTAAGTTGTACCCTTTACTTTGTCATTGTAATGATTATATATTACGAATTATATTGCAATTATAATTGTAGTATTGTTAACTTATTCCTCTTTGCGTAACATTTGCCAATGTAAATAATGTTTTAGCTTTAGAATCTCTCTCTCTCTCTCTCTCTCTCTCTCTCTCTCTCTCTCTCTCTCTCTCTCTCTCTCTCTCTCTCTCTCTCTCTCAAAAAGATTGCTTTTTAGTTTTAGAATTTCACTGAAAATGTCAATTTAATTTTAATTTGAAAGTCGGTGGTATACATCATCTACCTCATTCTTAAGGCGATGGCAATTATATATTTGCTCTGTAAAAAGATTGTTGCAATTTAGGTAGGATTTGAAAAGCTTTACCCCTAAATACGAGAAGTTCAACCTGCGTCCTGAAAACTACTAAAAAAAAAAATTGAATAGGTAACATTTATGATAGATTTTTGGTGGGAAATTACTGTTTCTGAAGAAGAAACCTGATTTACCAACATGGCAGTGTAGCGTTTATTGATATCAAAGTATTAAATAGAATATCACTACTATGGTGCATCTCATCTTGCCTTAAAAGAAAGTCACAGAATAAAACATGAAACGGTCATAATTAGTGTAAAGTATACACTATACAATAAAATGGGACTCTGTTTATTGCAACACAGTAGTTGCAGACTAAAAAGAAAGCCGATCATGATAATAGTAATAATAATAATCACTCATCTATTTCTGTATTAGATATGAAACAGTTATTGTAGATCATTCCCTGTCAGAAATTTTGTGATGACGAAAGTCCTTTCTAAAGGTCCTCCACTTTTAGCATTTCCCTTTGCATGGCGATCAGATCATACCAGTAAGGATATGATTTAATTCAGGAATTAATGCTAAATGGTAACATTAATTTACATCACTGTCGCTGAAATACGTCTCTTGTAATAGAGGGTAAATTTATCGCAGATTCGTAAATGATTTTGTAATTAATATCTCTTCTCCTCCGTTTTATTTTTTCCGCTCTCAATGTAATATTTATGTGAATCAGAAAATCCTTTATATCAGTGTAATATGATATTCAGGGTGCGTGTTTTTCTGTCTGTGTAAATATATTCTGATACGCGTAAAACCCTTTTGACAATGAAAAGCTTCTGCTTTAGGTAACAAAATGCTTCGTGCACTAAAAATGAGAGAGTATAATTGTTGACAGTTGTGTATCACTGCTTTCTATTTTGTTTTAGAAGGGAGAGGTCCGAAGCATTCTCGTTTCGTAGAGAAATGGATAGATTTTGTAAAGATTATGAGACGATAAATATATTTGATTTCATTACTCTAACATTTTTGGTATCACGTGTAATATCGATAGAATGTTTGTCTTATTGGGAAGAAAAGGTGTTTTGCGATATCTGTAAATACATCCTGACGAGAAAAGAAATTTCCGGCGGAAAACATATTTTATTCATCATCGCCAGGGACTCTAGTTATCCTCAGGAAGTGTGTCTATTTCTGTAGGTTCTGACACTATTTCCTGAAAAATAAGCCGTATAGTACTGCAACAGGTTTTCTAATATACAAGAACTTTCTTTAAAAGATTCAACTCAACTAGATTCAGTCATTTGTGTTTCTGAGATAGTCTGTGCTTTTAGTGAACTGTCATAAACAAAGTATTCTTAAAATTGTTCGGGGAAAATTTGTTTTCCTTATTGTCTTCAAAGTAGTGCGGAAATATTTCAATTTTTAATGATAAGATGGCAGCCAAGATTATTCCACAATATATGACGTGTAGGTAGGATATCTAATCCTTTTTTGCCATTCATGTTTCTAAGTCAAGGATAAGTGTGCTGTCCAGGTTACCTCGTGTCCAAAGAGGAAGGTCATATGCACTAAGAACAATAAGACACAACTGATTGCCCTCTAGTACTTATGCTCGGCTATTCAACCACAGCACGGTGGTAGAATACTTAATTTTTATGCCTTTTATACAAGTTTTTCCTTCATTCATATTGTTTCTTTTGTGTAAGTTTAAAGGGCCACACACTGCAAGAAACCCTTCGGTGTGTAGCAGTAAAAGTTGACAGTTGTAAGGAGTGGCTGATACAATTTAATGTTAATGGCCCATAAAGGCAATCGCCCGCCATGAGTGTGAACTGTGGAAGTTAAATGATGCGATTCTTTTACGTAAATCACTTCTATCATTTATTTGGCAAACCTCTTCGGTGGAAATGGTTTTGTAAAACAGATTGCATCAGATTCGATTTTTTTTTACACTTTAACTTCAGAGGTTTATAGTTAGCTCACTGTCCAACGAAGACAGATAAATTATCATTGGTAAATTTTGTAATATTATTCTCATTTTGCAAGAAGGTATACGGCTTAAAAGCCCTTTCTTGTGCATGGAGTTTATCCCTGATTAATTGTAAATACTGCATGTAGCGCCTTCTTCCGCTTCAGGTCATGTACCAAGTTCTCCCAAAAAAACTGCCCTTTTTTCTCACAAGCGCCCTCGTTCAAGTAGTGGAAAATGGGTCCTTTGGGGTTTATTGCTTATTTATCTATTTATTTATCGTCTTATGCATTTTACCCCATATTTTCTCTTTGGTTGATTCTGTTGCCGTGGATAATAGATTCCATTTTGATTTTGGATTTAATAATTTCAGTTTCATTTCAAAATATTTATATTTATAAAAAGACTTATTCAAAAGAGTGGCATCTTTTTTTCAACATAATACTGAATATGTGGGCATGATATTTCTCCAGTTAAAATTGTGGTGTTTCGAAATTGAATTCAAAACTATTTCAAAAATGAAATTAGCATAATTTTTAAAAGATTGTTTCGTATGTTACCAACGTCCTTCAAACAGATTTTGATAAACACTATATATCTGAAATGTTGTACAACAAGAAAATGTAAAACGGCCTCTATTGTTTTTGAAGTATTGCTAGAAAACTAAGGAATCGCGTTATAGTGTGAAAAGTAATTCTAAAGCTGACCAAGATTAGCGGATTGTAATCATCGTTTATGCTTTCCATTGACGCAGAATCTTAGGAATAAAATTTTTTTTACTTAATGATGACACACTTAAAGCGTTTTTTTTTTTATCTGTGAACATTTTCGAAACATGTAATGCTTGCATATATGTCTATAATTTTTTTTTCATGAATAACGTTAGAATTTTTATAGGAGAAATGCACACACACTGACACAAAGTGTATATATATGTATATGTTATACATACATACATACATACATACATATATATATATATATATATATATATATATATATATATATATATATATATATATATATATATATATATATATATATATACAGTATATATGTATATATATATATATATATATATATATATATATATGTATATATATATATATATATATATATATATATATATATATGTATATAAATATATGTATATATATATATATGTATATATATGTATATATATATATATATATATATATATATATATATATATATATATATATATATATATATATATACACAGTGAGATTGAGAGGGTTCTATCAACCGGTAGACATCAGTAGGTGTTTGGTGAAGGATCAGTCCTTTATTCCTTTTCAAAGTACTTTATTGTTGCTGCGACGTTTCAGGACGAAAAGTCCCATTTTCAAGCTATAAAAATAGAAGTTAGAAGTTAAAATAACAACTCGGATTAAAAATTTAGTTAAAAAAAATATATACAAATAATATAAAAGTCATGTACAAAGGATTGGGAGGAATGACTACCATAAGGTGCTGAAGGCTTGACCGAGTGACAATTCGGGCCTGGTTCAGATTCGACTTGAACTCACGAGTGATACAGGGGTGTTGAGGAAGACTGGGTGTTTAACTGTGGAACTAGTTGTTTAATAAAGAGTGATTCCAAGATTGCTAAATATTGTTCGTTAGGAGTTTGTCTCATAATTTTAAAAATCTTTGTAGTTTATGTCATATTTACATTTCTTTGCATGTTCACGTATACATGAAAATTCAGGATTAGTCAATTTGACACCTGTTCTATAGCTAACGCCTCGATGATAGTCCAATCTCACTTTGAGTAACCTCAGTGTGGATCCAACGTACTTCCCAAGATTACATCTAGGGCAATTAAATGAATATATGACTCCTGAGGTCATTAGTGAATCAAGTTAGTTCACCGTGAAAAAGATTCCAACCAGACGTTATGTTGGAATCTTTTTCACAGTGAAATAACTTATCTCCACCAATATTTCACTGACAATTGCTTTCCATCCAAACCTTTTTTATAAACACCTCGGCAAATTGTTCAACAATATCTTCCATCCTAAAATTAAAATACCAACAGTACCAAAATGACGATTAGGCTATATGCAAGTGTCCCATTTATTCATGACCTAAATTTCTAACGTGAATTGATGTTGTTAGTCGAGAAATTTTTACCTGCCGTTGAATTAAAGCTAATACCCTGCAACCCAATGAATATTAGATCTCTATTTAAACATAAGGAGAAATTTGATCTCTAATGACCTCAGGAGTCGTATATTTATTTAATTGCCCTAGATGTAATCTTGGGAAGTACGTTGGCTCCACACGGAGGTTACTCAAAGTGAGATTGGACTCTCATCGAGGCATTAGCTATAGAACAGGTGTCAAATTGACTAATCCTGAGTTTTCATGTATACGGGAACATGCAAAGAAATGTGAATATGACATAAACTACAAAGATTTTAAAATTATAGGCCAAACTCCTAACGAACAATATTTAGCAATCTTTGAATCACATTCCATTAAACAACTAGTTCCACAGTTAAACACCCAGTCTTCCTCAACACCTCTGTATCTCTCGTGAGTTTAAGTCGAAGCTGAACCCGGCCCGAATTGTCACTCGGTTTGTGCCTTCAGCACCTTATGGTAGTCATTCCTCCCTATCTTTTGTACTTGACTTTTATATTATTTGTATATATTTTTTTAACTAAATTTTTAATCCGAGTTGTTATTTTAACTTTTAACTTCTATTTTTATAGCTTGAAAATTGGACTTTTCGTCCTGAAACGTCGCAGTAACAATAAAGTTCTTTGAAAAGTAATAAAGGACACCAACTGATATATATATATATATATATATATATATATATATATATATATATATATATATATATATATATATATACATATATATATATATATATATATATATATATATATATATATATATATATATATATATATATATATATATATATATATATATATATATACACACACACACATACATATGTATACACATACATATATATGTGTGTATATATATATACATATATATCTATCTATCTATCTATCTATCTATCTAATATAATATATATATATATATATATATATATATATATATATATATATATATATATATAGAGAGAGAGAGAGAGAGAGAGAGAGAGAGAGAGAGAGAGAGAGAGAGAGAGAGAGAGTTACATTAACAGGGTATGACGTATATTATACATTTACCGACAGAAGAATGTCAAATTTTATGCAATCTATAAAATGCTCCTACTGGATGCGCTTAGAAGTAAAAGAAAGCAGACTGACAGTATTTCATTGGTGTACTGTTACTGCTTGTCTTGTCCTACTAATACTAAATATCTTAAGTACAATGCTCTCTCTGGATACTGCTTCTTGTATCATAATCAGTGTGACACTTCACTGACTGGATTGGTAAAACTGAGTCTCGAGGAAAATTCGTGAAGGTGATCCTATGTAGAAAACAGTGAGAACTGATTAAGCAGTTTCCGAGACAATCTGGCTCTGTCAGGAAGCAGAGAGAGCCAGTCATGCTAGATAAAATGGTGTGGTTGATCTGAAAGGAGCTCCATTAGTATGCTCAGAATATCGTTTGGTTATGTCTTAGTAGAGTTGATGGGAGGGTAATTGATGGATGTAACGATGAGAAGAAGAGTAGCTGGAGATATATCTTATCATTATCTGATTGGAAATAAATGGAAATGCAAATACTCCTTTACTTTAAGGGGAAACATTCATAGTGAGTTTCATAAGATAGAAATAAGAATATAAAAAAGGAGTAATTTATGTGAAAAGTTGGTTGAAGACCCCAGTGAGGAGTGAACTTACTTGAAAATTAGGCAAGTGATTCGAAAGGAATGTTTATGAGTAGGGACTTCAGAAGAAGAAATAAAACCTGAATATTTTCTAATGAGTCCTGGGGAAAGGAGGAACATTAAGATTCTTTGAACCATAGTTGCAAGAAAGAAGAAATAATTGTATGTTAAATACAAATTAATGTCTAGATTGGATACTCGAGAAGAACGTATGAGTAAAGAGCAGGAAGAAGTCGAATGCTGTAGAAAAAGATGTTTTACTTTTGGTGCAAGAAATATAAAGAATTGGGGTTGTAGGCGAAATCGGATGAACAGTGGTATTCCCATCAAGTAGTAATTCTGGTAAAAACCACTGATTTTATGCTTCTTTCATGCATTTCTTCCTGCTTATGATATTGGAAACCCAGGAGGTAGTCATGAAAATTATATGGAAACTTTAAATTGGTATTAAATTTAGGAGATTAATACGTTTATGGAACTTTTATTAAGGAGACTAAATTCATTTAGATTGCACAGTAATTGTCATGCTATTTTCAAAGTGAATCTCTCTCTCTCCTTTTGTGAGAAGGAAAACATCCTCGTGGGAAAACAAATCGGTCTGGAATGACTCCTCGGGTTCTAATGAATTACTTGGAGCTCTCGGCGTTTGTGGACACTGAATAATGGCAGATGTTCGCTTAATGGAGAAAAATGGTCTCATCCACGTTGTGCGCTGATTGGTGTTATTTAGAGGAGGTGCGGATTCTTTTCTTCCTTTTCTTCTGCTAATTTTCATAATTCTTGAGATTATCAAGTTGTTTGAAACTGACTTTCTGACTGGTTTTCTGGCTCTCTTATTCTGTTAATTTTTTTTTTTATTTACAAGTTATTGTCACTCTAAGTAAGCAAAGACAAATAAGGATGGAGATTTAAATTTTATATGATACTCTACCGTTCCACTGAAATGAATCTGGCTAGTGGACAAAATAGTGGGAGAATTATTCTCCAAAGAATGAAAAATCGGCAAAATGTGTAGAAAATAAAATAAAAGATAAATCGAAGAAATGTCACCCATGAACATAGTAGCTGTTACTTTCCATAGTGAAAATCAAACTGATATTGTGCGTGTGCTGTTTGAACTACAGTATCAGATTCTTAAGTATTTGAACAGAGATAGGCGTTATGTAATGGTCACAGGTTCTCTAAATGGACCATTCTACAGAAGCGTCGATTCCAAAGACAAGAGACAATGGCGTGGAGATTACGTGAGGCCCTTGTCGTAATTGTGGGCGCTTGATAAGACGACCGGATAACATTTTCTCTAGAGATCAATTCTGTCGCCTTTGAATTCAGAGTTAACTTTTCTCCTTTTCAAACAGCATTCACTTTGGCTAAAGGTATGGAAAATATCATAGACTCAGGAAGTATCGAGAATATCTCAGACATTCAATGTATCGAGAACTCATAGATATAAAATAGGAAATTGTTACGTTTATCTGTCATTACTTTTATCGGTAATTTATTCCATATATCGTGTATATTTCATATATTTCAGTTATGATACTTATGTTCTTTTATAGGTTTGCCAGGCAATTTCATGGCCTTACACGCTAGTTACTTCTAAGTGTATGATTTAATAATAATAATAATAATAATAATAATAATAATAATAATAATAATAATAATAATAATAATAATGGAGAAAGAAATCCAGTAATGGTACAGATACATTTAAAAGTGAAAATTAAAAGAACTTTCGGGAATCTGTTTGATTCCCGTTTCCAGTCTGAGATGAAAAGGGGAATCGAACAGAGTCACCAAAGTGCTCTCTTTAGATTTACTTTGAAATATATTTGTCCCCAAACATAACAGGGAATGTGTTTCTCCATTTCAAGACCCATGCTACTATGAATATTTCTTAATAATAATAATAATAATAATAATAATAATAATAATAATAATAATAATAATACTGGAAAGCCTTAGAAACGAAGCCTTCTTCACAGGCCATTCTGATGGAGTAGCAAATAAAAATAATCGAGAGTTCTTAAGCCGTCACAGTTCACGCTCTCACTGACAATATAATCCGGTGCCTCGTCATGATGCTTCGTTATAATGAGGGAATGTGAGTGTTATGAGGCATTTCATCATACCATTAAGGCTCTTTAGACTTAGTTTTTCGTGACAACGATCACATATCTTTTGAATTCAAAAGTAAATATTTTTTCTTATTTCCTTGGGTAACGTTCTGTTTATTTATTTTGAAGATAAAGGTACTCCAGCCTATGATTCTCTCTCTCTCTCTCTCTCTCTCTCTCTCTCTCTCTCTCTCTCTCTCTCTCTCTCTCTCTCCGATGGTTTCCTTTACAGATATAAAAGAGTAAATTTAAATTATATCTTTATTAGTTCTGGTATTTCATATAAAGCCTGTATATTTTTTTATGATGATGCTACGATTTTCCTTCATAATTTTTTTTGTAGCAGCCATAATATTAATTTAGGCTTAAAAGCTTTATAGAAAACTAAGTCTTAAAAATCTACATTATAAAACGGAATGTGTAAACGTAAATTGATTTTCTCTGTGTAGCATTAAAGTCTTGAACAAGAAAGTTAGGAGAAGCAAAGTGCACTTGATGTTTTCAAGCTAAATTACCTCAATTTTGTCTTCATTTTTATAGGACTCGCATAGAAGTAGATAAATAAACAGGTTCCAAAATCAAGTTTTAAACAACATTGGCCGAGACACGCTGGTATAGGTTCTTATAGTTTTATCTGCTTTGTCTTAGTTGCTGCTGCATGTATGGAGAATTAGCAGGTATTGGTGTATAAATAATAATGATAAAAAATGAATTAAAAAATAATAATAGTAACAGAAATATATTTCTAGTAAACAAGAGGAGCAGTTGTTTGCATTACCCACGATAAGATTAAGTAAATAATTCGTTTCTTTCCTGACGGTGCATTTCAGATCATATTCATCCGGATAGTTTAGTAACGTAATTGAAATTACGCAACGGTATTAATGGCGTATTGCAGGTGCATCTCCCCTTGTGAAACAGAGAAAAGGATTTTAATTTCGAGACGTTCATACTATTTCATTTCCCTTCTCTAACAGGCTTCATTTCATTGTCTTGTTTTCCGTTTAATCTCTGCGCAAAGAAGAAGCTTTTGCTCGTGATGCTCACCTTAATTCGTGCTACGTAAATGCAAAGATGTTTAGTTAAATGGTTGGGACCAGCGGCAGGGAAAGTGTTAGTCATACATCACAGGCGTCTTAGGGCTCTTCCACAGAGCTGTGAAACATCTCATAAACCCACGCTGGCAACTCATCGCATACACATCACAGAGTTTGAATACAAGTCGAAGATTTATTGGGAGTTCTAACCAGCGCTACATACAGTTATCCAGCATTTGCCAAAACTTCGTTCCCCACGTATGGTCGATGATTTGTTTCCAACTTCGTTTATGATATGTATGTGACAAGTTGCCTGCGTGTGTTTATGACATGTTTTGCTGTATTGTGGACAGACCCTTATACAGCAAAGAGGAAAATATATCTATTTCGAGTTTTAACATTAGTCCTTTTTGATAAGTGTGCGGCAGATTTTACATTGGTCAAGTAGCGACCTTTTATGTTATGTAAATTATTTTTAATATTTGATACCCCATATAAACTGAATAAAACTAAAAAATTGATGTTTATGTAGAAGAAAACTAGTGATTGTTTAGCTGTCTACAAGAGCAAAAGCAAATTAGTAACCAAAAAAAAAAAAAATACTTTTATATAAAAGAAATGAGGTAAAAGTGAGTGAGTACTTGCAAGAGAAAAAGAAGTTGTAGTTTATGGAAGAAACTACTGAGAGAAAGATTTATAAGCAGATGAATCTTGAGTAGAAGATGGAAATAGAAAGATGTAATAGAATATTTGGAAGAGTTATTGAAGAAATATGAAAAATCCGGATCTTAATAATGGAAGACAGGATAGGGCTCATAGGAGAACGACCAATTATGCCCAGTTCAATGAACTTTGAAAGCTCTGTCAGCATTCTGCTTGAAAGACAAGAGAAGGCAAAATGTAAGGCAAGCCTTCTGGTGAACGAAGCCAGTAACCTTCTTTATTGCAGGCTGAAGAGTCGCAAGAAAGTGCTTAGAGGAGAGAGTGGAGGAGGTGTTTGAACAGAAGGTCTTTTGTATCCAGAGTGAGGGCGAGATAGAGGTAAATTTTGCATTGGGTGGGTGATTCCTGTACGTAGGGAAATGAAGAGGCTGAAATATAGAGAGCTCTTCGTTGGAGGGAAATGAAGAGGCTGAAATAGAGAGATTTTTCTTTATATGTAGTTTCATCCTTGAATGATGAACTTCGGGCCAGTAGAGCTGTTAATCAGCTTGGTCTCTTTTCAGATTTTGAAATAGTAGTTTCTTTGCTTATATCTATACACTCAGATTTTGATTAGTTTGCTTACACACACACACACACACACACACACACACACACACACACACATATATATATATATATATATATATATATATATATGTGTGTGTGTGTGTGTGTGTGTGTGTGTGTGTGTGTGTGTAATGTGGGTGTGCCTGTGCGTGGGGGGTTGCATATCGTGTGTACGTAGGTATGTAATTGTTATTTTTCTGTGTATGTATATGTACATATGGGTTTGTATCTCTTGAATTATTTGTCGTTGGTTGTTTGTTCCTTTCTCTACGTCAGACAGCTTCTGCTTCGTTTTGCTGCCAACTTTTGAACATTTTAATCTTTTACCAGATTAGGAAAACTAGTTATGCAAATAACGCCGTGCTTTGAATATTTCTCTCTTGAAAAAGACGTTCAACCTTGTTTCCACTGAGATTTCCACAATCCAGGCTTGAAGGGATTTAGATAAATAGCCAACAGAGAGAGAGAGAGAGAGAGAGAGAGAGAGAGAGAGAGAAATACCATTGCCGTCATTTCGCTCGGACACTGTACGTTTCTTGTGGCTGGCACTTTCCCACTGTCTTGAGTGTGAGCGAGCCTGTGTACGCGTAAGAGTGTGCGTGTGTACGCGCGCGCGCGTGTGTGTTTGAGTAATAAAAAAAAAGAATTTGAAACTTTGCTCTGAGGCTGTGATTATAAACGTTTTTCCCTCTTTAGTTACGATTTTACAGGAACCGCTCTGAAGGGCTTTCAGAATGTCTTTTCCACGAAGTATAAATTTCGTTCAGGTACAGAGTGTCTCCTTGGTATTGCTGGTAATGTGGCTGTGGTAGCACTGCTTTAACCCCATTTTAATGTCAGTAGAAGATTTACCTTCATTTTGAAGTTCTGTGTAGTTGCTAAAATAATGTTTCGGAAAATATCATTTAAGACATTCCTAGAAATGGTCGTTTCTTGCTTGCCACCACAAGTGAGTATTGTAAAGTAAAGAATACAACAAAATTGAATTGCCAATTCTTTGCCGTAATTTCGAAGTTTTCAAAAATGTTGGAGCATTGTATATTTACAACACAAAAATGAATTGACAAATGCATTTGAACACAACGCTTCTTTCACCCTTGATGACAAACTGTTATCATATATCCTGGAATTAGGTTTACTGTTGGGTTTTTGCTCAATATATTGCATACGGCGGATGCTCCGATAGAAAATAAAAGGGGAGATGTAAACAACACCAATTGATGCACTGTAATTTTCAAAGGGACGTCTAGACAAAGGAGTTATTTCCCCAGTGACTTTTTCTTCGGCAAGAGCCTCGTTAACAGGCAAAAGTAGTTAGTGAAGAACGCGATATACAGAGAAATACACTACTGTATATAGCGTAGAAAGGTATAGGCGTAGTTCTAAGTTACGAAGAACTTGAAGACTCAGTCATGAAACAATGAAAGAGCACAGGAGAGAGAACCTTACTGAGAGGAGTGGAACAATAATAGAAAGAAAATGGATTTGATATATATGACGAAAAAGCAGAAACCTCAGTGGACTAAAAGACCATTCTTTTATGCTGACCATAATTACTCCTTTTTTGGATGAAATTAAAAGAGCAACAGAACAATTTTCAAGTTTTGTTTTGAATTTGTTTCCGAAGTCTCTTTTCTAAATCTTCTCTCTCTCTCTCTCTCTCTCTCTCTCTCTCTCTCTCTCTCTCTCTCTCTCTCTCTGTGTGTGTGTGTGTGTTAATGTGCCAGTACAAATGGCACTGAGTAAAATATATATAAAGCTTATAATAACTTTGCTTCAGGTTTGGAACTTTCTAAATTGGGAAATAATGCAGTCCTTATATTATTTGTCATCTACGACCAGTACTAATGACTAGCGTAATTAAGTTGAATCTTGGGAACATAGGCGTTTATCCACTTGTTTTAAAGATTGATACCCTCCAAAACTAGCGTTTTAGTTGTTTTCAAGCTATAATAAAACATTCAAGATTCCCAAAATATTTATTAATTGTTTACGTGTTTTCACTTTTCCTAAATTTGGGAAAATACTAACCTTGCCGCACTGTAACGTTAATTTTAATTATTAAACATTTTATGAGAGCATGCATTCCTACGACCTTGCAAATTTTAGGTGCTACGCTGAACTTCTTTTCAATTTTAAAAGACTGGTTTCCGAAATATGAGTAAATATACTTATTTATATTACAGAAAAATCATCAAACTCAGAATTCTTTTACTTTATTATGTTAGGAGAAGCTTATGTCTTCGGGATTTTGTCAAATCTGTGTTGAGTGAATCCTGTCATATGTTCTAAGGTGCAATTCAGGTTTAGGCCTATACATGAGAAATGTGAACTTCCAGATCAGTGGAACAGACGTCTGTTTCTGATTTAACAAATGAGAATTAAAATTAAAAAAAGGCAAAAGTAATTGAGGCAACAGATTTTCCGAAGATTTCTTAGTAAAATTTGAATAGAAATTCAGGATAATCCAGTCAAATAATCCTGAATCCTTCGCTCCTTTGACTTAAATGAATACCGCCAGTCCTTCCAGCGTTTGAGTACAGAATCAGGACCGATGTTCAGTTGATGGAAAACTAATATTTCCTCTCACTCTCATAATATTAATGGATTCCTGAAACGATTGTCTTCTTGTTCGTTGATTAATGTCACGAAGGATTAGAATTCTCCTCTTCCAAGGCTTCCCCGACTCCTAAAGGTATTGAGGTCTTTTTGTTCTTATATTCTTCATATTCTTTATTTTTCCTTTATTTGCTTTTCTCTGCGTTTGAGAGAAAATCCGTTGCCTTTGCTCATGCGTTCGTTAAGAAATAAGGAGAGACTTATTTATTCTTTGTAATTTACTCGGTAAAAATAAAAACGGCCAATTGATGTGGAAATAAATCTTAGTAGGTGAAACATTCATGTTAGGAACCGTTAGAAGAAATAGAGGAGGGAAACAAGCGATAAAAGTAAGGAAGAGTGTAGATATCAAATGAAAAAGAAAATGACAAAATGAAACCCATTAATGCACTAGAGATTTGGGTAGTGACAGTGAGTACTAGAATTTGTATAATATATATATAATGTATGTATATATATATATATATATACATATATATATATATATAATGTATGTATATATATATGTATATATATAAAAATAATATATATATATATATATATATATATATATATATATATATATATATATATATATATATAATTGATTAAGGTTTCCTTCTCGTGCTTTGTATCTTCTTACTATTTCATCAATTGTTCCAGCAAATGAGAGTCCCCATAAATGATTAAACAGGAATCCTTGGAAACACAACTGAATATAATTATTCTGTCACAAGATCACTTTAACCTCAGGTCAAACATTCCTTAATCACCTTAAGCGAACGTCGGCTGATGTTCACTTAATGGAATGCTAATATTTTCATTCAGTTCTATAACAGTAATTGATTGCTGGAAGGCACAGCCCTCTTTGTATACTGATCAATATTAAGAAGTGATAGGAATTCTCTTCTTCCGTTTTGCATAATCTCTAAAGCTATCCTAGTTTTAGGGGAAGGGTCTGCTGTTTACTGCTGGTTTTAAAAACTTTATCATATTGCAGTTTTCTTTTCATTTGTCTTTACGCTTCATCAAATAGAACAGTTAATGGCCTTTTCTGACTTAACAAAGAACCTTAAGACGAGGCTTATTCACGGAGTATCAAACATTATAGTATTTTGTAGCATCATTCTCTGGAAAGTATTTTGCAGCATAATATAAACACTTATTATCAGCAGACATTCAGATGCATCTGGGTACGGCACAGAAAGAGGAGTCATTCTAGACAGCCAGTAATGGGAGTAATTTTACAGACAGAGAGAAATAAAGTAGGGAAGACGGGAATGAAGAGAAGAATGAGTATGAAAGGAAAAGCAAAGATAAGAGTGAGTGAGAAAAAAAGTGAGACCCTTCAGTAGCATAAAATATGGAGTTTATCGAGAAAAGTAGGTTTTTATTGTTTTGTATCTTTGAAATAGAAAGCGCCTTTATAATAGGAATATACTATCATAGAATGCTAAACCGGAGGTCCTCTAAACATAATGGACATTTCGGTTTCAATTAATGACATTTTGGAAGAGTTTATCCCAATCTCTCTCTCTCTCTCTCTCTCTCTCTCTCTCCTTTGTCTCCATTTGTCTAACTTGCTGTCTGTGAATTAGTAGTGACAGGAAACGATCGTTAGACAAATTCTCAAATGTTTCGGCGATCACGATGGTTGCTTTGTTAACTATTCATGGTACTCCCAGTACTACGGCTGCAAACAGTAATACTGTTAACAGTGATTATTGCCTCCATTATTGTACCATCAATATTATTGTCATAATTGTTATTACTACTCTTTTAGGGAACATTCCGAGAGAGCCCTAATAGGCTTTTCTGATTGCCTTTAGACTTTATTGACTTATTAATTCTAGGGTTGTTACATTTCTTAATAAAAATAACGACAAAAATTAAAAAAAATCCATAAGAAAGGTAGACGGCTTGCAGTTCATTTCTTATAAGAAGGCTTTTTTCATTAATTTTTTTACTGCGCTCTTTCAATATTTTTTAGGTAGATAAGTTATGAAGTTGATATAATTTCTCCGCTGAGGACATAATTTATAAAAGTCGAGCTTTTTCGTAGATATTTCTCGTCATAATAAGATTAAAGATTGTGTTTCCATTAGGATTTCTACATTATACAATTTAGGAGAGAGAGAGAGAGAGAGAGAGAGAGAGAGAGAGAGAGAGAGTACTATTGCTCTGGTGTTAATTTGAGTGATTTTAGTGTTTCGCTTTTCTGAAGCGTTTGTACAACTCTTGTGTGTGTGTGTGTGTATGTTTGTGTGTGTGTGTGTGTGTGAGGGAGAGAGAGAGAGAGAGAGAGAGAGAGAGTCCTTTGTAGTTATGCCTCTAATGCCCTAGTTACAAACAGCTCGACTCGATTTACGCCAACAACCACAATATCGTTTAATCCTTCTAACGCTGAGAGTTTTTGTAGCATAAATCCCACACAAAAACTTCCAAACTTTCCACCGCTTAAAAACGTCTGAAGCACTTCATTACTTCCCCTTTTACAAATTTCTTTCGTTGCTCTTACAAGAAATCGCCATTAAGGAATTTTTGGAGGTTCTTTACCTCGACTTGCCGCAAATATAAATTCCGTTCTGATATATGCAGTTTTGCATAGCGGTGTTGAAGATTAACTAAAAGAGGTGGATTTCACTTCATTTCAGTAATTTATCGTCTTATGGTAAATTTAGCATAAGCGATAAAACATTAACAGTCTGCGTTTCAGATTAAATTAGTCACAGTGGAAAGGTTGCGTTTGTTTTGTTAAATTTTATATCGACATAAAACAGTTGTAGGAAATATTCTTTAATGCTTTCAAATACTTTGACTGTTTTTATCTTGATTATAGAGCCTATACAGTTTTGCTGTATACACATGATATCTTTCAGGTTAATTATATTTCTAGTTATTTCTTCAGTTTTAACAATATAACACAACTAGTAGACTCATAGCATCAAAAAATGACGGTAGCGTAAGAGATGGTTGAGTCGGTAAATCTCGAACACAGTGGCGGCCATGTCGTCACTCACCTGGGGCCAAATTCCCATCATTCTGCACAATTTACTAAATCAGAGGTCTTGGTAAGAATGCTGAATTACGGAAAGTCTTCAAAAGGTGGGGTTTACTGCTTATAGACCATCGTTAAAACACAAAGAAAAAGTCATATAGATGCATATGATATTTAATATAGAGTGTTTTTTAATCCTATTCATTCATTATCGTTATTTTAAAGATAGCGTTTAAGGCAAGTTTATTTCTGTAAGTGCAAAGGTCAGTGGCATGGTGACCTAATTTCCCTTTGCTAGCCTGACAGGAAGGTAAGGGAAAGACCCATAAGAAGAAAGTAGGAACTTAACATAAGAAAAAGTGTCAGAACTGTGTTCCTTTGATGAAGAAGTGTCATCTCAGGGCGCATCCCCTCTGAGGTAAAACGGGTTGTAAACACTTAAGCCACTTGTCGCAAGCACGCCACAAAGGGGTTGAAAATATTATTAATAAAATAGTTTAACCAGACCACTGAGCTGATTAACAGCTCTCATAGGGCTGGCCCAAGGGATAAAATGAAATGGAGTGCCAGGTCTAGGCCATAGGCCAAGCACTGGGACTTTATAAATGATGAATGAAAAATAAAGCTTTAAAAATAAATATGTAAAAGGCATATGCTTCCAAACTAGAACGCACGCACACATTAAATACGTTTACTCACGTTTCCATCGGCACAGTAAAAAAATAAGAAAAAAAAATAGAACTCAGAATAAGTTAATATTTATAAAATTCAGATTTTTAAAATTTATATATCAAATGCCCCGTGAGTTTTTGTATTTTCAAAAATTACTTCATATTTTACCAGTTAATTTACTATTCCTCACAAATATAAAAATTTGGACAATGTCGTAGATTCAGATAAAATTTCGACAATCGACCTGTTTCCGAAAGTTGTTAACCATTGTTGGTTATATTTCGAACATTCACATAACATATGTTTATTTCTCATTATCACTTTGCATTCTGAGCATTGGGAAGCAGTGTCATGTGGGCTGCTCATTCAGTGTCCCTGTGTCAGACGAGTATGGCTTATTCGGAGACGTGTCAGAATTACTTCCGCATGGCCCTCTCTTTGGTCTGATGAACTCCATTTTCTAACATCAGATTTTATTTGTTTTCATTTATTATTTTCATGATCTTCATTCCATACATTTTGCCATTTAGTTATAATATAATACCTACTTTATGTGTTATATAGTCGTTAACGGGGAAATTTACATTCGATCTTGTCATGTGGGTTGCTTCTTTGGCTGCTTTATCAGCCTCTTCATTTCCTTTGATCCCTACATGGGCAGAGATCCAACATATATCTACATTTTTCCCATTATTATATCACTTACGGAGTAATAACTTAATTTGTTGTACAATATTATTTTTTTTTAGCTTCTATAGCGCTTCTCGAGTCTCTAAAAATCACAGAATTATTAAATGAGGTTTCTTTAGTTATTTTTATGGCTGATGCAGTTGCACACAACTCTGCTGTGAATACTGAGGCATTATTGGGTAGGAGAAATGATATGTTTTGTCTTGGGACACTGCAGCATATCCCAAGCCGTGCTCTGATTTAGATCCGTCTGTATATACTACGTAATGTGGACCTTTTCGGCTTATATGCTCTATTGTATGTTGTCTTTGGTGTTCTGGGGTATATAGTAAATATTTGATAAATATTTCAAGTATATGCAAATTATCACTTCATTCATTGTCCAAGGAGGAGGCAACTTTACTATTGAAGGTAATTGTACACTAATATTCAGTGACTCAAACAATCTTGTAGCGCCAAAGGTATGTGTACACTGTAGATTAAAATCTAGCTAGACCTGGCTTCCTCTAGTGAGACTAGCCTAAAGTGTGTGTACACTACACCATAATTTGCTTTCCGTAGAGCTTCGATGGCGTAGTTGTAGATTAAATCCAGCGAGACTGCTCTACCGTTAGTGTGCACTGAAGTGTGTTTGACCAGGAAGTCTCAGTCAGACTTGAGAGACTCATTGGTGAGATGTCACCTCCAGGCACCTATGTACTATAGTTGCTGCAACTGCGACATTAGTCATGAAGGCGTTCAGGAAAAAGAAGAGAAAGAGAAGAGTGTGGGTCAGAAAATGGATAGACAAGCGAAATGAAGAGTCCCAATGCCACTTTTCTTCTTTTTTTATTTTCCTCATTTCACTCTTCATTTGGCAACACAGATTGTGCCACTTTCGTGTGGTTTCTGATTCAGGAATATTTAATGTCTTTGCTATTTCTTTTATAGCAATTGCCGTCTTGGCTTTATTGCGGTGCTGCATCAACGACACATTCCAGAGTTCTGGAACCTTTTGTATTGCTGTATTAATGACATTGTCTGATTACTATCACATTTCTATTTTTCATGGGACATTATTTTACTCGCGTTGTACAGCAGTTCTCTCCCTAGATCGAAAAATCTATATAAGTCCACAAACAGATCTAGAGCAGTCTCGGTATGTGCTCTCCACCTCGTGTTCCCTACAACACTAGCTAGACTACAACAACTCTAGCGAAATCGGAGATTAAGTCTAGCTAGACCACTCTCACCGCTGTTTGCATTATTTAGAGAGCTCTAGCTAGAGCAAATCTAGCTAAAATATCTGCAGTGTACACGTACCTTAACAGGGAAAGGTGTTGGATGATTGTTCATAAATAATTCAAATATATATATATATATATATATATATATTTCATAATTATATATATATATATATATATATATATATATATATATATATATATATATATATATATATATATATGCATGAATGTGTCCGCCTGTTTCTGCGTGTTGATTAAATGAACTGAACTCAAATACTTCATGGAATTATACAGAAAAGTATTCCTGAAGAACTTTGCCATTTTTATAAATAGATCAAATGAAGGCCTGCCCAAGTCACCAACTTTTTCTAAATATACACATTATTCAAGTAAAAAGTATCTTTTTAAAAGTTTGTGGATGTCTTCAGATTAACTTATAACTGCTTCTGTTGGACGTTTCGTGGAAACAAATACAATTCTCCCTAGTTGCCCAACACTCTCTTTTTCGGACGTTTTTTTATGACACTTGATGACAAAGTACAGACCAATATCACTTTCTTTGATTACTTTTTCTGCCATCGGTCCTCAGTCCCCTTTGTCATTAATATTTGTGAGCCATAGATACCAAATATAACTCGAGCCTCTATCAGTTTCAGTAGCGCATCCTCCATCTTTTCGAGCTGTTGAATCCGACAAGTTTATTTCTTCGAGGATAACTTTGTAATAATCTTCCGATGTACGAAGTGTGATATAGTTTCGGTTAATAGGATTGTGATTTGTAAAAGGTGTCATTTTGTTTCTACCATATTTTCGAGCCAGCTACAGGCAAGTAGAAGAGAGAGAGAGAGAGAGAGAGAGAGAGAGAGAGAGAGAGAGAGAGAGAGAGAGCGACTGTAATTTTCTCGAATACTTTCAGACTGTTGTTTCACAACTGACAGTTGTTTCCTTTTAATAAAACAGAATGAAATTGAATTAGTGCAGTAGATAGTCTCCTACAAAATTTTAAATATTTTTTAAAATAAACTTTAGTTCTGGACCACTTTGCTATATCTATAAATAAATTTGATTGCACAGGCAAAATGCATATAGCATCAATTCCGTTAGCACACACAACTCAAAATCTTGACAAAATTAAAGAAATGGGTTTATAAAGACATTTTGAGAAACATTTTCTCTTATGTCATTATCTTTGCAAATTATCAGTGAAATATGCAAGAAATTATGAATCAGAATCACAAGAATGTATTCTTGCATATTTGTATGATTCACGGCTCAGGGTCAGTTTAGGTCAGGTCGTCTCACCACCCTATCCCCGTTAGGTTAGGATCCAATGCATTAAGGTAGGCTGAGTTAGGGTAGGATGTTTCCCTGTGGAAATATGAAGTTTCTGATGTATATTCGTGTTTTTAACGATGTTTTGTTAATTTTTGCAAAGGAATCCATAGGCTAAGTTTATTGAATTTTGCGGAGACCTTGATTTGCAAACGAAATAGGGACTAGTATAATCGTTCGGAACACCAGCGAAGCCATAGCAAAAAAATATTTCTCTTGCATAACCACTGGTGTGTGTGTTAAAGAAATATTATAAATATGTATTGCAAGTAAGAATTTGTCTTATTTTCTTTTATGTGACTGAAAATTGCTTTATATGAAATGACTGGTGATGAGTGCTCCTTCCTATCTATACATTTATCTAACATTACGCCTACCGTTTCAACATTCATCTATAACTGCCTGTTACCTGAACTAGGCTCAATTTGTTCATTTCAGAACGGAACGACGTAAAGTTATGCATCTTAGATACAATTCTCAAGAGTCTTATTAGAGGTTAAGTCCAGGTAAATGGTCATTTTCAGTCGCATGTGTCATAATCAAATAGGATCATTTGTTACGAGAGACAAGTTTCACTGGAGCCTGAGCAGCTGACTCAGTTGATGGAGGATCGATCAAAATGGTTTGATCTGAAAGTTTGAGCCACTTGAGGTCTGATGTGTGTGTGTCTGCTTGTCAGAATCTGTGGAATGTCTGTGTCTGTGTAGTTAGTGACTGTAAATACAACTTGAATTTTAGCGATAATAATTATACAAAAAAATCACATAATCAAATGAACCACCGGAATGAAAAAAAAATCCACAATAATGTAAATGTAGAAACATCTATTTAAAGTTAACTATTTCAAATATGTATTTACATTTACATTTTTGAGGATTTTTTCACAGTGTTAACAATATCCTGTATTTTCAACAAATAACACCATATTTTCTTTACTCTAAATTGATTAATTAGGGTGCGTCCACACTACAGGAAAACATGTCATTGCCACGCGTCGGCAACTGATGCACACACATCACAAACAGGTTGAATATAAATCAACGACTCACTGGTAGTCCTAACCAGTGCTTCGTACGATATTCTAGTATTTGCCGAAGGTTTGTTCTTCACTTTCGGTTGTTGACTTGTTGTCAACCTGTTTGTAATATGGATGCGATAAGTTGCCGCGTGTCTTAAGACGTGTTTTGCTGTAATGCGGAAACACGATTATGCAGTAATATTATGTCATGGAACAAGATTTCGGTAACTTTAGCGATGTGTTCTGAAACACCGACGGAACACTTACGGCTTCCTGCAACTAGAGCACAACAATCTTTGGGCGAGCGATAACATGGAACTTGTTCCATAACCTTGGCCAACATATCAGATCACATGAGCATTACCTATGACGTAAAGTACAAGAGGAAGACCACTTGGCAAGCCTCAACAGACACAGTTCTCTGATAACTACTATAAGACCATCAGTCACAAATGGCCATCAACAGATTGACTAGGATTAAAATATATACAAAGTTGATTAGAGTTTGAAATTTTTTCTTTTGTGCCTCTATTTTGTGTTTGTTACATTTCAGTTCTCGTAGTAAGAGACCCATACAACGAAGTCTGGTGTTGTCAATTGTTTAACTATGGTTAACCATCTGAGTTGTGACAGCGCTTTCTATCATGTAGTTTTATACGTGAAAATATTCACGTCATATTATTACCAGAATTGACTTATTCGCCTCATGGAGGAACGCAGAGTAATGTGTCCTCAGATCCTAATTATGCTTCACAATTGTACGTATTATTTTTCTGTATCAAGTGAACTAGAATCTCAAGGGTAATATATTAATGTATTCCTTCCTCTTAATTCAGTTTTGAAATGAGCTCATGAATAACAAATGTGCATTCAGTTTTACATGCTATTTTGGATCATTCATTCCCGTTCACTAAGAGGTTTATCATATATATATATTATCTATCTATCTATCTATCTATCTATATATATATAGATATATATATATATATATATATATATATATATATATATATATATATATATATATATATATAGAGAGAGAGAGAGAGAGAGAGAGAGAGAGAGAGAGAGAGAGAGAGAGAGAGAGAGATATATATATATATATAGAGAGAGAGAGAGAGAGAGAGAGAGAGAGAGAGAGAGAGAGAGAGGAACCATAATGTGAACCATAAGGTTTACACTTCATGTAGAAATTTCATATATGGTTCATTGTAAAATGAACACTGTACTTGTTAGAAATCGGTATCATTTTGTACATTGATAGTTAATATAAGATCCTTCCTAAAGCTTCAAACATTTCATGGTAAAGCGAGTCTACTAAACGTGCTTGTTAAGAGCCTACTTTAGCAAACCCTGTATAATAGATAATCAAATACTCAAGGTATGTTTTCGAATCCCCTTTATATATTATGATAAGGCCTCAACAACTGCCTAGCATACATCAGCAATTGTCATTGAGGTTACCTACTTGAAAATTCAGAAGAGGGTAGTTACCAGTTACAATATACCGTATGTCATCAAAAGTCTTGCATTTGGTGTAATAGCCAGAGGAAAATTAATTTTTTTTTCCTTCCACAAGCGACAGCAGTTTCTCAGTTGTAATTTTTAGATCTACATTTGGCTTGTTTCTCTCGAAATTCTTTTCTCACTTTTATTATCCTTTCTAATTATCTTTTCTTTCGACATTTTGAGTACAGCTGTTTTACTGTCGAAACTCTCAAACAGTGTGGACTGGGTTTGTTCCGTAACGTTAATGAGACAGATCTAGGTCTTGCCTTAACCTCGAGTAACCCTTGTAACATGTTTCTGTAAGGATGCCTCCACTCTGTTACAAACACGCGTCGCCAGCTCATCGTACAAACATCACAAACAGGCTGAATACAAGTCAACGACTTATGGTAGTTCTAACCAGAGCTTCGAACGATTATCTAGCATTTGCCAAAGGTTCGTTCTCCACCGACGGTCGTTGTTGAGTCGTATTCAACTTTTTTATGATATGAATGGAATAAGTTGCCGACGAGTGTCTATGACATGTTTACTGCAGTGTGGACTCACCCTTGCGTACCTGACGTGTCTCTCGCGTGGACGCTCCCTTGGGACAATATTATCTTGAAATACTGTACGTTTCAAATAATTGATTTCCATAAGTCTTCCGTCTAGTCTTCGGAAAACCAATAGAAAAGTTCCTTTTTGAATTTACTGAAATATTAATATAGAAATTTAATATGTTTTTGCACTAGCCATTTTTAAAATGAGAGATGCATTTGTGCATGATACAAGCATACAAATGTCGTTTGAGGCACAGCAACAAATAATAAACAAACGAGCCCATACCCTCGGTCATTACCTGAAGTCTTGGTTTTTGTGACCCAAGCATGGCCTCATTTCCAGGGAACTATTAAATGCATTGACTTGATTAACTACGTCTGTAATTTTCTCTCGAGGAGGATAATTTCCTCTCAACCTCAGACGCTGAAGAGTCAAGTTTCTTTTCTTTGTGGAGTAGATTAGAAGAGTGAAGGAACTGGACGCTTAATACAAAGAACAAACTCTGGTAAATCTTGCTGGTTTTCACTCGTTTATGTTTAGTAATTATGAGTAATTACGGGGTTTCTTCTTGCGAGAAGACTGCCATCACAAAAAAATGTAATTAATCTTATTAAGAGTTGCGAATTTTCGCCTGTCTCTTGCGCTTCGTTTATTCCGACCCTTTTTTTATTTGCCTATTTATTTATTTATCTTATTTTCTTTTAAGAGTTTTGGTTGCTTTATCGATTTATGATTATGACCTAAGAATTTGAATTTAGTGATCATCAGTTTTGCCTCAGCAAAGTCAAAATCAAACGAATTTTATGTCTATAGATAGAATTGATTTTTTAAAGATAATATTCAAAGTTATACCTTTGTACTGATAAATCATACTAACAGACAGAAATAGATCATGAAAAACTTTTTAAAAAAAAGCGTAGACACTCCTTTAAGAGACAAACGGAGAACACAAGAGGGAGGAAAACAAAGTAGATACAAGAAGAGAAGAAATTGGGTCAGATCAGTGCATCAGAGTTTGTGGTTCATGATGGAACGCAGATTGTGTGACCTGCTTCCTTCAAGATTCAATTCCAGGTTTTTTTTTTTATCCTTTAGATAAAGTAGACGTTTATTCCTGCATCTAGTATCCCATAAAGGAGTTTTCTGGCTCGTGTAGTTCGAGAGTTGGTTTCTGTTGTAGGATCCAAAATATGTTATCAATGCAGCAATGATTTCGTGCTCATGGTGTGTTCTTGTCAATAACTTTTTATTTTTGGATTGTGTCTCTCGGTGGCTATTGATTTCTGTCGTATTTGGTGGGTACAGTGTTTGCCGTTCGTTTTGGCCAGATTTTGAATGTAAAATGAATATCTTTTACTGGAAAAAAATGTTTAGACGATGGATAGGGCATATTTTTCTTTATTTTCATTATTGTTATAGGTCTGAATTTTTACATTTTTTGTTGCTTTCAAAAACTAGCGTTATTATTATTATTATTATTATTATTATTATTATTATTATTATTATTATTATTATTATTATTATTATTATTATTATTATTTGTTAGTGATAAGGAGGGTCAAAATTTTGTGGTGTCTTGAGGAGTTGGTTCCATTATTATTGGAAACGAGAATTTTCTATAAAAACTTTCATAAAGGATGGGGGCGTCATTTGGCTGAGGGTTCCTTCATTACATTCGGGGGAAGGGGTTACAACCTTTCCTTTCTATTTAATAAGTTTCCTCGGATTTTAAATGAAAGACAGTAGCTTTAGGCCAAGCGCCATCCAAAGGGTTTTTTTTATTGGCGGGAATTTTAAATTTTTATGGGATTAACCGGTATTTTTTTTTTTTATTTTAATTTTTGGTTTCCTTTGAAAAAGAAATCTATGTCAAATAATTGCTAATAACCTGTTACCATCCTAGAGGAACTTTGATAAGCTTCTATAAGTTACCGTAAAATAGTTTTCAGCATTTCAACATAGCAACCTTACATGCTTTCTTACAGTGGCAAAATCTGTCTATGTAGCAGTCGAGATCCTCAGGTACAAAAATGGCCAGGAAAACATTCTGTTGGTTCAACCCTCGAGGCCAATTCAGTTCAGTATAGTTGGGGTTACTATATATTGCTGTTTGCGATGATAGTCAATGTAAGATGTAATATCCAGCTTACAGAGGATTAGCTAAAAATGTCTACAGGTGTTAATGAAATCTTTAATTTTAAGGGATGAATAATACAGTTCTGAAAGACATAATTGGATAATCAAGATGAAAACAATGAATTCGATGCTGTGTTTGCTGAACCACTGTATGGTGTGGATCACTTGGTGTAGCCTGCTTCTGGGACAAACAGGTGAACACCGCAAAGCACGCGGGTGGGCAGGTGCTCTGGGCTGCAGTGGCAGGTACCCAGGTGGGTTACTTGATGTCACACACAACCTTCCAAGGCGTCGGCCTCAAACCTGCACTAAGGAAGATAGGCTTTTTCATTGAGCCCTTGCTAGGGAATGGCTGTGAGGTGGGTTTCCTGTGGCTGCCTGATGCCGTTGCCATGCGGTGTTTTGCTTGTGAATGGAAGCACAAAGGGAATGATGATTGGGCAGACTGTTAAGATGTTCAATGGGATTTCGAAGTTACATAGATGCCACAGTAGATGTCTTGTCCAAAGGCTGCATTCATATCAGTATTCAGAATACAGTAAAACTAAGGTATACTTGTTTGCAGTACTTTAGAACAGAAAGGCGGTGGAATATTATTTTCATGGAGTGTCAGAGAGGGTAGATAATTCAAGGGTCTTACAAGAAGCGTGATAGACTTTAAGGTTCCCATTAGACCAAGTAGAGAAGGTGGGGAGGGAGTAATGTTGCAGTTGAAGATCATTTGTAACTAGGAAGCACACATGGAGTGAAGTGGAGTGGAGTGGGCGAAGGCAGGTAGATAACCCTGCTTATGAAGTAGCTCCTATTTGGTAGTAATCGTTAATCTGTGGTTATATGCTGAAATCACCAGCAACTGTTGTTTTGTCCTTCTCTAGAGCACCAGCTAGTTTGTGGGAATGGCTTATTGGTTTTCTGCTGTGAAAAGGATAACACCAACATCTCTGCCAGCCTTTTAGACCTAACTTGGGTTTCTTTATCCTTTTTAGTCTTCTGTAAATGAAAACTATTGAGATGGCAGTGTTTGTCCATCCGCACTTTTCTGTCCGCCCTCAGATCTTAAAAACTACTGAGGGTAGGGCCTGCAAATTGGTATGTTGATCATCCACCCTCCAACCATCAAACGTACCAAATTGCAGCCCCCTAGCCTCAGTAGTTTTCATTTCATTTCAGGTTAAAGTTAGCCATAATCGTGCGTCTGGCAACGATATAGTACAGGCCACCACCGGGCCGTGGTTAAAGTTTCATGGGCCGCGGCTCATACAGCATTATACTGAGACCACCGAAAGATAGATCTATTTTCGGTGGCCCTGATTATACTCTGTACAGGAAACTCGAGTGTGCCGAAGAAACTTAAACGAATTTTTATTTAGTTTTTTTCTTGATCCCATCAGACATCAGGCATTGGTATTGATTTGCATCTAGCAAACTTCTTTTTGTCTTTTGAATATTTATTCATGTTTGTCCTTAAATGTTTTGCTCACTCAGTAGTTTTTTTTTCTCTCATTGGTACTATGTCATCTCTTCTGTCAAGCAACTGGTCTTCAAACAGTGTCCGTTTATCCACTTTGCTTCTCTTTGAATTCTCGCGTCATTATGTACCGTTTAAATCATAATACTACCAAAAACCTGCCCTGGCATACTAAGTGATGTTACACTTCTGTAATTTTTACAGGCTCACCAATCAACTTTGCCTTTTTAGAGAAACAGTTATTTCTCGTACTAACTCCATTGGAACCCTTGTCTAATCCAGACATACCTTACGCACACTGGTCATTCATACTTTCACTACCATACTGCAACACCTCACATGTATTCAGATCAACCCTTGTGTACCTCCATTTTTCTGTCTGTTACTCAACAAGAATTCTCAAACTTATATCCGGGACTGAATTCACGTCAGTCAGTATTTCTGTGGTTGCAGCCTTTTCATTGATGTTCGTTTCCACCTCTGAATAAGATACGGTATTCAGGCCAGCAGAAATTTGTTCCTAAATGCGAAGGAGTCGTCATTTTGTATCCTGATGGCAAAATACTGAACGTAAAGCTGTTAGGGTAATGTAACCATTATTAAGAAATATTTCTTATATTCTTCTTTTAACGTGCTTTCGGATACATTATATCTATAAGAGCAATTACTATGAATGTCACGTAATTCGTTGTCGATAATGAATTATTATTATTATTATTATTATTATTATTATTATTATTATTATTATTATTATTATTATTATTATTATTATTATTATTATATGTTGGAGGCTGGACTTGAAATATTGCTAATTAGAAATAAAAGAGATCGAGTGGAGTGATTTTTTGAGATCTTCATATTTTCATGACGTTTCTGACTACCCGTGAGATACACTGCAAATGTGTTGGGTTTTAATGTCGTTGCTTTTATGAAACCTTTGCTCTGGCAACATCCACATCTGTTCTTTAACTTAATCAGCGGCTCTTCTTTCCAGTGACGTTCTTTGATGGAAATTTAGATCTGGCGTTGCATTCCGTCGTTAAATGAGTCATTTTGGGTCCCATTAAGGTAATTTGCCCATCTACGTCCATGCTTAAGTATTAATATTGCTGATCCATAAAAAGGATACTTGCAATATGATGGCTTCTATTAATATATTAGTCGTGACGTCTTTCAGGAGTTGTAATTGGAAGTTTGTGGGATAAGAAATTGCTTATGGGTAATAGTGAAGAGAAACTGCAGGGTTTGGTGAAAGAGATTGGAAGGCTGGCAAGAGGAGGAAGTAAAAAGGACATCTCTATGATATGATAGTCATCTTACAGAGAAAGAGGAATCCAAGAATAGAGGATATGTATCGGTGTTGGGATGAGGAAGAAAAGAATTGTTTTATTCGATCAGGATTGACATGATATTTAACCGATAATGATGGGATTAAATAAGACATGAATCAGTGCAAAGATAACCAAAGAAGGTAGTAGGAGGGTTAAAAAGGTTGGAAATAAAAGATACTTATTGAAGTCTTAAAATGTATGAACAGATGGCTGAGCCAGCTTTCCTTTGATATTAAAGTGAATATTGAAGGAAGTGGAAGAAATAAAAGTAAAGGAGCTGAAAAGGCGGATTAATATGTTGAAAGTTTGTGTTTCGAATTTATCCATCAGCAGCGCAGAAAGGAAAAGAAAATTTAACTCTCTCTCTCTCTCTCTCTCTCTCTCTATCTCTCTCTCTCTCTCTCTCTCTCCAGTGGTTAACACGAACGCAGAATTAATGAATTCAGATTTATTTGTTTTCCTGGACCCTCCTAAATATAAATTCCTGCAGGTGCACAGTTCCGCTTCTCGGTTTTGACCTAAATGTTCCAAGTGACATATTTTTCTTTACTTTTCCGCTTTGATTTTCCATCATAAAACGAAAGAATAAGTATGGTTGCTCTGCCGTATATTTGGGTTAAAGGTAGGATTCAATACATCTACTAGATTCAAGGACCACCATTCAAAATAATTCAGTATATCCGCCATCTTCCGCTGACCATCGTTTCGAAATTGGTTTCTAAAATTTCGTGCGAGGTGAAAAATCAAATGTTTAACTACAGCAGCGATATTGCATAGTAACCAATATGAACTGTTTCATCACGAATTCCAAATCAAGTTCTTTGCTCAAGCATCAACACTACGAAACAAAAGAGGATCTCTTTGGAGGAAAACTTTCATGGCTATTCTTCTTTTTTCCTCCGAGTCATAAAGAGGAAGAAGCATCGCCGGAGAAAATATGAGCTTGATGCATCAGCGGAATGTGGATGTGGGAAAGGAAAGGAACCAAACGTCCTATCCTGACCTTTTCCTCTCTGGTGGCCTGTCACTGTATTGACAACAACAACTGGCTGACTAGCATATTCTACACCTTTTCACCCTTAAATTAAAAAATTGAACTTCATTTTTAAAGAAGTAGACTTTCATATTCAAAAATTGAACTTCATATTAAGAAAGTTGACTTTCATGTTAAAGAAATTGAACTTCAAATTAAAATAGTTTACATTCATATTAAAAAAGTTGACTTGCAGATTAAAAAAGTTAAAGTTCAAATTAAAAATGTTGACCCTCAATTTAAAAAAGCTGGATTTCAAATAAAAATAAATTGACTTTCAATTTTAAAAAGTTGACGTGAAAGTCAATTTACATTTCCCCGCCTTTGGGGGAGTAACCCGTGTTCAGGCCCGAACCGTCCGCACTTGGGTAGGGAGTCGAGCCGAGGCCCTTGCAAGCCATTGGGCCCTTTCAGCGCCCAGTATTTACACTCTGGTTGGCCACGTGCTGTAAGGTCGTTCCTTGCTTCCCTTCTCCAACCAAGGGTTGCGACCTGGAGGTGGTGAGTCCACGCCTCTACTATATTTGCGCTGAGGAATCGGGAGGGTGCAACACCGGGGAGGAAGGAAGGAAGACTTGCCAACCCTACCGTGGAGTGCTTCCTCCCGTCAGCTCACTTGGCAGAGCGTCGCCTTGCCAACTGAAAGGTCTTGGTTTGATCGCGCCTCCTGACACCGTCACGGGCCCCTCTAACCCTGGTGCAATGATGCGGTTAACTGTGGACGAACACGGGTCACTCCATGGCGCTTAATAGAAGCACTCCATGGTAGGGTTGGCAAGCCTTCCTTCCTTCCTTCCTGGTGTTGCACCCTTAATATTCCCCAGCTCTTGCGGCGCGAATAGAGTAGAGGCGTGGGCTCACCACCTCTAGGTCGCATGCCGCACAAGAACCTCGGCTCGACTCCCTACCCAAGTGCGGACGGATCGGGCTTAAATACGGGTTACCCTCCCCGGCAGGCGAAATGTAAATTGACTTTCAAGTTTTAAAACTTAAATTCAATTTTTTTTAAATTCGAAATCCAGCTTTTTTAAAAGTGAGGGTCAACATTTTTAATTTGAACTTCCACTTTTTTAATTTGCAAGTCAATATTTTTAATATGAAACTTAACTTTTTTCATTTTAAGTTTAATTTTTTTTTATATGAAAGTCAACTTTTTTAATATGAAGTTCAATTTTTTAAAATATGAAAGTCAACTTTTTAAAAATGAATTTCTTTTTTTTTTTTGAGATTCAAAAGGTGTAGACCAGCGCTAACAAGGTGACAGAGGCGACAGAACACCTCCCTCTGCTATAAAGCTGTAAGGAGTCCTGTTCAGTACCCAGAACTGGCAAGCGAGTGGAATTAAGGTTTGAAGTGTTTCAGGGTTTTTGAGACTGATCCGAGACTGTAGCTAAGGTTTGGTTACGAAAGATAATGTCTAGAATCCGATCTTAAGGATTGATAAGGTTAATTACAGCAATGTCAAGATATGAGTTGCAACAGGGTTCCTGTAGATTTTTTAGCAAAGGACGTGATAGAGTAATGACAGGTGCAAAACACATGCCCCACGAATTTGTGCGGATAACTCATTTTGTTAAAGCAATATCTAGTTCTTTTTTTGTGATGAGAGTACCGCCTCCTGGCAAGCGATCAGTCTTATGCTAATTTAATCCCCAGCGATTCCTGGAAGTAAAAGTGAAGACATTTTGTGTAAGAAGATGGAAAGCTGCAGAACTTTGCAGTTGTCTGTCATAAGACCTCTCTTCAACCTCAGATCAAGCAGTCCTGAATCACTCCCTTACCTTAAACAAATATCATTTCGAATGAAAGTTAGTGCCGCCAGCGCACCTCATGCGGTGCACTGTAGGTATTACTTAAGGTTATTTGGAGCATGCTTTCGGTCCTAGCTGCAACCCCTTTCGTTCCTTTTAATGTACCTACTTTCAAATTCTCTTTCTTCCATCTTATTTTCCACCCTCTCATAACAATTGACTCATAGTACAGCTGTGAGGTTTTCCTCCTGTTGCACCTTTCAAACCCTCTTACTCTCAATTTCCGTTTCAGCGTTGAATGACCTATAGGTCCCAGTGCTTGGCCTCTGGTCTAAATTCTGTATTCAAAATTTAATTCAACAAATATCGTAATCCCTGGGGATTTGGACAGTGAATATTGGCAAATATTATAATGATGGCATAATAAGATTTTCGTTCATTTCCATAACAGTAAGTGGCTGCTGTGAGGTCCTGTCCTCTTTGTTGACTAAATGGAATTCTCCTCCTCTTCCGTTTTGCGTAATTCCTGAAGCTATCTTGGTTTTAGGGGAAGGGCCTGCCGCTTACTTTGGTTATGAAGTCTTTCTGTTGTATTCCAGTTGTCTTTTCTTTTGCTTTATTCTTCATCAAATATACAATTCATCACCCATTCTGGCTTCCCAAAGACATTCAAGGTGAGGATTATTTACGGGGAATTAAACATTCTGATATGTTATAGCATTATGCTTTGTAAAAAGTAGTTTGCAGCAGAATATTAACACTATCAGTAGATATTTAGACGCATCTGGTTACTGCACAGAAACGGGAGAAATTTAGAAGACAGAGAGAGAGAGAGAGAGAGAGAGAGAGATTCTAGAGAGAGAGAGAGAGAGAGAGAGAGAGAGAGAGAGAGGTCAGGGCCTTAAAATCAGGAATTTACTATCATTGTTGGCCAACATGAATGTCCTCCAAATAGGACATTTTGGAGGTCCTGAGACAAAAAGCAATAGGTGTTAGATTATAGGAGGTCCCTGATAGGAAAAGGAAGAGCTAGAAAGACGAAGATCTCAAGAAAATATCCCTTTAATTCCAGTCTGAATCTTTTACTGCCACATTTCAACTTGTTCCTTTTCATGCGCATTCTCTTGGACCCTCAAGGCTTCCGCAGCCCATAATTGTTTAAGATTCATTATTTCGTATTTGTTTATTATTGCTCTCTATGTCTGCTTTCTTTTAGCATTTATCCCATGTGAAAAATATTTTAAGCCTACTACAAAAGTTAATGTTCTTTTTGGTGCATTGTTTTTTGAAAGAAAATATATTTTTGATAATAATAATAATAATAATAATAATAATAATAATAATAATAATAATAATAATAATAATAATAATAATAATAATAATAATTCACGAAACTCTAAGTCATAAGACATAGCTGAATAATAATATGAATAATGACGAATTCCAAACTCTGTCTACCGTACAATCAAAGCATTGGAAGTGGATCATATCCTATAAAATGTGTCATTGAAAAGACATTCTCGGATTGCATGTTTGTTTTAAACTTTCTCTCCTGACGAGGGTGGAATTTGACTGATCAGGACATGATTAATGCATTCAGTATTTGATGTTCTAATTAAAAGTCATGCTGTAGCATTCAGTGGTATATTGCAGTTGAAACGTGACTTCAGGAATACAGGAAAAAATCCTTTTGATTTCGTAAAACAGTATATTATTTCATACTTCTGCCAAGATGTTCTGTTATTAATAATTATACTATATATATATATATATATATATATATATATATATATATATATATATATATATATATATATATATATATATATATATATATATATATATATGCAATTCAAAATCCTCTGTATTATCGTAATATTGAACTCACCGTGCGTTCATTTATTTATGTTTAGATGAAACTGTTTCACTGAAATTATATAAACTATAGAAATAAAAGCATCTGCCATTAATAACAGGAATTGTGAACTAAGAAGTAAAGATATATTTGTCTACTGTTTTATCACTTTTCTGTATTTTACTTTCAACATAAAATGCAAAGCTTTACCTTACCCACGAAAAATGATGGGTGTTCGTTATAAGGGTTAATATAAAACTATTAATGTAATAATTAATTTCAGAGTAATTGTGGCACAAATAAATTCGTCTTTAAATCTCACTTTTATACTTGCGGGAAATGAATAGGTCTTTCATACTATACTGATACATTCTCAAAGAAATTAAATGCTCAAATTCTTTTGCATTGAAGACTAAATTCCTAATTAATTTGAAATGGGGAAAAGGTCATTCAATACTTGGTGCTAAAATACGCCAACTTTCTAACAAAGCCGAGATTTCAAGGAAACAATAAAAATTCAAGTCATATTTTATGAACATTAGATCTGCTCCTTGAGTCTCCTGTTTTTATCATTTTTTCTTTTGTGAATATTTATCTAAATTCAATATATTGAAATGGTCAAGCATTTAGAATGAAGTTCTGTCACATAAATGTCGAGAGATTATTTATAAATGAATTGAAAAGATACATTTAATTTCACACAAGCAGCTCTTGATAAAACATTTTAATGTATATAACGTAAAAAGTATTTCTACGAATACTCGAGGAAAGGAGAGCAAAAGCGCTTTGATCTTCAAGACTGTTTAGATAAAATCGTTCATCTGACTTTAAACACTTCCTTCATATTTGTAAATGCGCAGGATAAAAGCGAGAGATTGAACAATGCATTTGTAGAAGGGGTTAATGTAGATTTGATGATGCTTGTGAAAGAGACGATTGAAGGTAAAGGTCAGTGTCTATAAATAAATTGCATACAGAGGAGATGTAAGGTAGGGCTTTGACTGACATAGTAAAGAGGTTATAGAATGATTTATAGGTGAAAAGCAGTATAAGTTTCTGCAATAAATCTTACACGAATGAAATATTTTTTTAATACTTGTATGAAGTTTGGGATTACGGGAGAGACAACTCAATTTGGCATACTTCAATAAATACAGAAACAACCTATGATAGAATTTACAGAGGATATATCGTATAGATGGTTGATTTTGTAAAAGCAAATAAAGTTATGTAATTGAATTGAAATGTGTTTTATAGTATAAAGAATAAAGACTTTTGTTTCAGTAATCCAAGCATGAACTTGTTAGTGACTCTCTCTCTCTCTCTCTCTCTTCTCTCTCTCTCTCTCTCTCTCTCTCTCTCTATATCTATATATATATATATATATATATATATATATATATATATATATATATATATATATATATATATATATATATATATATATATATATATCCATGTATCTATTTATTTTTTCCAACAAAGGCTATATATACTTCAAAACTGAATTACCACCAACAGCAAGTGACCTTTAGCCAATTAAATTCTTAAATATTTCGATGACAGCGATTGTTGTATTGTTTATCACTCACACCACTCCCTTTGCAAATCCTGCTGTAAATGATACTATTAATAGTGATCATATCTTCTGTAATTTTATCATCGTTATCATTCGGATTATTTGCATTCCTCCCGTGCGGAACATGACCGAGAAGCCTTACTAATCTTGCCCGATTCCTCCGAGAGTTAATTGAAAGCTGCCTTGTCACATTTCGCAATAAAAATTGTGGAATAAGAAAAAAATTGTCCAAAAAGAAGGTGGACGACGTTCGTCTTTATATAGGAAGGCTCTTTTAATTATGTGTCAATGCTGCCTTCAACACAAGCATTTTGTAGTAAACAAGTCATGGAGATGATTTTATCTCTTCAGTGAGCTCATCATTCAAGAAAGTCGTACAGACTGCGGCTTCAGGTATTTCTCGTTATAATAATAAGTTTAAAGATTTCGTTTTCATTGGGATTTCCACGTTATAGACGTTAGGAGAGAGAGAGAGAGAGAGAGAGAGAGAGAGAGAGAGAGAGAGAGAGAGAGAGAGAGAGAGAGAGAGAGGTTGTACTATTGTTATTGTCTTAATTTTGGTTTGGTTTTGTTCCCTTGCGTAATGTTTCAAGAGGGGAGAGAATTGGAATCTTTTGTAGTTATGCCTCTAATGCCTTAGTTGTAAACCAACAGCTCCACTCCATTTGCGCCAAGAACCGCCATGTCCTTTAATGCCTCTGATGCTGAGGATTTTCGTAGCATAAATCCCTTAAAGAAACGTCCGAACTTTCCACTGCTTAAAAACGTTTTAGGCGCCTCATTACTTTCCCGCTTTTTCAGATTTCTTTCAGTCGCCCGCTTACCAGAAATTTACCGCGACTTTCCCTTAATATGAATTCCGTTCAGATATTGCAGTTTTGCATAGCGGAGTTGAACCTTCAGTAAAAGTGGTGGGTTCCACTTGATTTCAGCATTTTATTTCCCGTTTTATGATAACTGCAGCATATGTGGTGAGGTATGAGAAGCCTGACTTCACACTTGAGTTATCGCCAAGGAAATGGTCACGTTTGTTTCGATGGATTATTATTCCAAGAAAACGGTTGAAGGAAATATTCTTAAAAGTGTTTGAAAGTTACAGAAGTTGCTGCCTTTTGATTATACAGATTATAAAGTGGTATGCAGGATGCGATTTGTCACATTAATTCAACGTCTCTAGTTCATTCTTTAGTTTTAACACTTTAAGGGACCCTGTGACTTATGACCCCTATGTATTTATTTTTTCATTTAATGCCAATTGAATAATTTCTGTGTGCATTGTTGATCTGGCCTTTCGGGGACTATAAACACGGTCTATTGTGACCCTGAAGTGATGGTTCACTTAAGAAATATCACAGTTTTGACTGGAAAACTATATCCTTCTTATGTCTTCGCAAGAGAACAGAAACTCACCCCAAGAGCTATAACTTTGTTTTTAAGTTAAAGATATACAGCATGTGGAATTTAACTGAACAATACCACCTGTAGGATTCTAACTAAACCAGACCTCCTTTGGGATTCATTTAAACCAGTCTTCTGGATTCATTTAAACCAAACTTTCTGAAGGATCATTTAAACCAACTTTCTGTAGGATTCTAACCAAACCAAACTTTCTGTAGGATTCATTTACTCAAAATAGGTCTACGCCCCTCAGGAACTTCTGCAAACGCCCACTTGCCGCTAAACCAGCTCTCAACGCACCTTGAACAAGGCCTCTATTGAGACTTAAGCTTCAGACCAATCAGATTAAAGCAAATTGCCTGACGTATATCCGGGCCAATTAAAGCCTGGCCTCATTTCTCGCTTGGCTACCAGAGGGTGCGGATTTTTATTTTTTCTTTAGCGGTTCCTGTGTCTGTCCCGAACAACTTTGACAGATATTATTTTGCGACGCAGGAATTCAAAATGTTTCCTGCTGGACGAAGCTTCATTACCGATGGAAAGAGACCCATGTTGACCAATTCTTGGTTCCTTTCCTTTAGAAGTCAGGGCGGGGAAGGCGCATATAATCAGTCATCTTACGTCCAGTGGTTTATTAAACAGGATTGGTTATTTTCAAACGGAAAGGAAGATGATGAATTGGCATGGTGTTTTAATTCTCACATTTATTCGCATAAAGTGCTGGAGCTTGGCTTATTGCCTAAGTTTAGACCTAAATTTGCATATCAGTTGGTTCCAGGGTTTCCATCGAGTGAAATAAGCGAATATGTATATATATATATATATATATATATATATATATATATATATATATATATATATATATATATATATGTATATATATATATATAGATATATATGTATGTATATATATATATATATATATATATATATAATTATGTATGTATATATATATATATATATATATATATATATATATATATATATATATATATATATACATATATATATCATTATGTATGTATATTAGTATTTGTTATCAAAAAAAAAGTACACAAGGAAATTAAATGACAACCAAATCAATCATTAGACTCTTTTAGGAAGCGCCATAATGTCATTAAAATAAATAATAATGAAAAAGAAATGACTGAAGTGACTAATGCAAACCCCTTAGAACTACCTACGAAATGGTAAGTCAGTGTCCAAACTTCCCTTCAGAAACTATTTTTGTCGTTCTAGGCCTCTCTTAAACCTAACTAGAAAACAGTGTTGTATAACTAGTGCGTGATTAGTGAAGAAAAATTTAAAAATATGCAAATTAAATGGCGCAACATTGAGAGAAGACATATTTTTGCGATACATAAATATTTTACATTATTACTTCAAATAAAAATCAGAAGACACCGTCTCGTACCGACAAATATAAAAAAATTATATATATATATATATATATATATATATATATATATATATATATATATATATATATATATATATATATATATATATATATATATATTATATATATATATATATATATATATATATATATATATATATATATATATATATATATATATATATAGATGTATATATGTATATTGTCATAAACTGGACCTCGCCTTTGGTGAGGAATTTAAAAACTATAATTGATGTTGCTGAAAACCAAGAAAGTCCAAAACTGGACCTCGCCTTGGTGAGGAATTTAAAAACTATAATTGATGCTGCCACAAAACCAAGAAAGTCCAGTTTATGAGCAAAGGTAGATGTTATTTGAAAACTTGCCTTAGAATTTCCTGGATTTACAATTGAATGGGGAAGGTCGCCATATTGGAATTTAGAATTCTTTTACAGATTTACAGGGATTTATTTACAGAAACTTAGCAAATCAACAATGAGACATGACACAACATAATCACTAAGGGCAGATTCAGAATAGGACACGGGGAACAATAATGCAATGAGTTGGCAACAAGCAAGTGGATTAAATGGGGCCAGTCTGCAATACAATCAGTTCAATGATAATAATAACATTCAGTCTTGCCCTGATTACATGAAATAGTCTCAGGTAACGAAATGATGGAACTCCAGGATGGGAGAGTAATTCACAAGAACATTTGGGCCACAACGGAAATTGTTACTGACTGCGACCAGGAATTATCAGGATTTTGGGTGGCAGACAAGATACTGAAGCATGGATAGCGATCGTTTGTGTGCATCCCTGAAAGAGACGTCTCAGTTAGGAATGATGGTGTACACTGAAGGAGGTGGAATTCTCCTATGAAATATCACCCAATACACGTTCTTAAATACAAAACATAATGTAGCCTAGAAGGTGAGTTTACTGAAGTCACGTAACTACGATCTGAGAATCAGAGCAGCGTAGGCTTTAACAATGAACACGTGATAGCACTCACACAAAGATAAAATTAACACTGGTATGGCTTAACCTAAATAACCCTTAAATTGCACTGGTGGAGGGATGATGGTTATCACGGGGTCTTTACTTGAATTCAAAGTACATAAATGGCAAGGCATGCGATACAGGCAGGATTCTAACAAAGGGAGGATTGCATCGTGGAGGAAGAGGTTAAAAGTTAAAGAAATGGAATTTTAAGAAGTTTAAGTAAAAAGGGAGGGCTGGTCGTGACTATTTGCAAACGTACAAACCTTTTTGACTGTTATTGGCGCCTACAACCATTTCCAAGGTGTCCTTTAAAAGAGAAAACAACACAAATTAAAAACACATGGAATATAACTTTGACTTTAAGAGTCTCAACAAATTATACCAAACTTACATTAAAACAAAACAAGATTTAAAAAGCACCTGCTAGACTAAAGGCTGAAGGCTTTATGATTCGGAAAGGAGGGAGAAGCAGCGAAGAAAACGGCTGCCAGAAACAACTGTATAGAGGTGGTGTGATTGTTCAATTGGGCACTAACTGCTTAATAAATACTGAGAAGAACCCATACTGATTAAATAACTGCATTCTTTGTCTATTGTTACTCTTTCTCTGTATATTCACTTAAAAGGTAAGGAATAACAGGAATTATTACTATTTTGTACTCTCCTGTACCCTTTGCATACAGTATGTCATTTCACAGCATTTATTCGTGTGATATATATATATATATATATATATATATATATATATATATATATATATATATATATATATATATATATATATATATATATATATATATATTAATTATATCAATTTTATCACATCACCGTGATTCTTATACAAGATATATAAACTACAAATGTCCTTTATATTTGATTTGCTCTATAATAATATATTTTCATATATACCCGAAGGGAAATTTTTTAGTTGATATTAAGTCGTCGTTTCGTGGGCTCGAACCACGGACGTGTGGTTTAATGCGCGTCACTGTATCCTGAGTTCTTGTTTTCCGTGGTTCGAGCCTACGAGACGATGAACTTATTATCAACTAAAATTTCTTCGGGTAACATATATGAAAATATATTCCTGAGGCAGAGCGAATTGATATTGAAGGACATTTGCAGCTTAATATATATATATATATATATATATATATATATATATATATATATATATATATATATATATATATATATATATATAAACATACATATACATATGTATATGCATGTGCATATATATATATATATGTGTGTGTGTGTGTATGTGCTAATTAAATTTGCTGTTATTGCTTTATTCATATCATTGGTCGTGAAATTGCGAGTTAGATTTCTCCCAATTTTTATTTGAAGCGATTTCGAATTTATATTCTTCCAATCTCGTGACTCCCCCACACTTTGAAAATTGAATTTACCTCTTTGTTCATATGGCCATTCTTTAATTAATGCTTTGTTCTGCGGAGATATTCCCATTCCAATTTTCAACTCTCTCATTTTCGCGCGCGTATCATTAATGCATTTGATTTCTTGTTATTCCAATTACGTTGAATCTTTGTGAACTAAATGTTCAATTAAAATTTACACCATCGTTTTCCATGAATACTTTAATTAACTGTTCCGGCATTAGCATACTTTCACTTTCCTGCATTTTAAATAGCTATTGGACCTTCCGGCGGGAGCCGTAATGCCTAGGAAAATATGAAAATAACTCGGGGAAAAAACAAGAGATATGGGAGCCCGAGCCCTCAGTGTTCTTTCCGTGAAAAAGCATGTATATTTTCCTTCACTGTTAAGTGTTAAATAAAATAAATAAGATGAAGTGCAGTAGATAAATACATACACAGAAAGATAAATAGGTAGATAGGTAGATAAAAAGACAGAAAGATAGATCTTTGATTATACAAAATATTAGTTGATACTTCTACTGTAATGTTGATGGCTATTGTATCTACAAACACAATTCAACACATTCCCTGTATGTTTCTCATCTATGAGTATACTGTATTTTTTACTGGATATATCAATATTCTACAGGAAAATATCAACTAAAAAAACAGGTCGGAAATTGTACTAGATAATATTGGCAACAATAACAAAACACACAGTATCTTAAAAATCAGTTTTTAGTTTTCTGAAAAGAAAACTGTTGTGCCGGCTTTGTCTGCCCGTCCGCACTTTTTTTCTGTCCGCCCTCAGATCTTAAAACCTACTGAGGATAGAGGGCTGCAAACTTGTATGTTGATCATCCAACCTCCAATCATCAAACATACCATTGCAGCCCTCTAGCCTCAGTAGTTTTTATTTATTTAAGATCAAAGTTAGCCATGGTTGTGTTTCTGGCATCTCAACAACACAGGCCACCACGGCCAGCTGAGAGTTTTATGGACCGCGGCTCATACAGCATTATACTGAGACCACCGAAAGATAGATCTATTTTCGGTGGCCTTGATTATACACAGTACAGAAAACTCGACTGCGCCGAAGTTTCTTTGGCGCATTTTTCACTTGTCTTTCTTTAAACCCACAAACGTCTATACAAAACAAACATGGCAGATAATGCATGTAAACACAAAGAATAAGGCCAAAAAAAAAAATTTTTCTCAGACTTTAAAATTAAATAATAGTATAGTATTCATACTATTTATCTCCCAAGAGCAAAACAGTTATATGCAATTGGTAAGGGACCACCATCCTTATGTAACAAATGCTATTACAAGTCGTTGATACGATTACGTAGATTTTAATATTTTTCACATTTTAATATTTTTCACATACGTACGTAGCGATCGGAAGGGAAAACCTGAGACACAGATAAAAAAAAAAGCTAGGCTATTCAAGTCAGTCATTCATTGACTAGGAAAAGATAAAAAAAACTGCCGTGTATTTTTTCGCCGTGCCACACTTTAAACGGCCGCGAAGTTAATAAAAGATAATACGACACTTACAGTATATATGACAAAGGGATCGAGACCTAATAAAAGAGCTCTTTGGGAAGATTCCACAACCCTATATAAATCGTTAGTAGATGTTGGGAAGGGGGATTTTGAAGTCGAGGTTTTCATTATGGCGTAAAAAGTTTTAATGGAAAGATTACGTGTGATTCACTGGAAGGCTTTTTCTTTTTCTTTAGCTACAGTGATAATAATTAATGACCCTTGTCGATGGGAAGGACACGACAAAATGAGGACGGGGAAAATGAATTTGGGAAGCTGGATGATCTAGTTGTGGAACCGAAGCTGTGAAATGGAAAAGGAGTGGAATGGATGCTGTGAAATGGAAAAGGAGTGGAATGGATGCTGTGAAATGGAAAAGAAGTGGAATGGATGCTGTGAAATGGAAGGGGAGTGGAAAGGATGCTGTGAAATGGAAGGGGAGTGGAATGGATGCTGTGAAATGGAAGGGGAGTGGAATGGATGCTGTGAAATGGAAAAGGAGTGGAATGGATGCTGTCTAATGGAAAAGGAGTGGAATGGATGCTGTGAAATGGAAAAAGAGTGGAATGGAGGCTGTGAAATGGAAAAGGAGTGGAATGGATGCTGTGAAATGGAAAAGGAGTGGAATGGATGCTGTGAAATGGAAATGGAGTGGAATGGATGCTGTGAAATGGAAAAGGAGTGGAATGGATGCTGTGAAATGGAAAGGAGTGGAATGGATGCTGTGAAATGGAAAAGGAGTGGAATGGATGCTGTGAAATGGAAGGGGAGTGGAATGGATGCTGTGAAATGGAAGGGGAGTGGAATGGATGCTGTGAAATGGAAGGGAGTGGAATGGATGCTGTGAATTGGAAAGGAGTGGAATGGATGCTGTGAAATTAAAGTGGAAATGGAAAAGGAGTGGAATGGATGCTGTGAAATGGAAAGGAGTGGAATGGATGCTGTGAAATGGAAAGGAGTGGAATGGATGCTGTGAAATGGAAAAGGAGTGGAATGGATGCTGCATAATGGAAAAGGGTGGAATGGATGCTGTGAAATGGAAAGGAGTGGAATGGATGGAATGGATGCTGTGAAATGGAAAAGGAGTGGAATGGATGCTGCGTAATGGAAAAGGAGTGGAATAGGTGCTGTGAAATGGAAAAGGAGTGGAATGGATGCTGTGAAATGGAAAAGGCGGGAATAGGTGCTGTGAAATGGAAGAGGAGGGGAATGGATGCTGTGAAATGGAAAAGGGGTGGAATAGGTGCTGTGAAATGGAAAAGGAGTGGAATGGATGCTGTGAAATGGAAAAGGAGTGGAATGGATGCTGTGAAATGGAAAAGGCGGGAATAGGTGCTGTGAAATGGAAGAAGAGTGGAATGGATGCTGCGAAATGGAAAAGGCGTGGAATAGGTGCTGTGAAATGGAAAAGGAGTGGAATGGATGCTGTGAAATGGAAAGGGAGTGGAATGGGTGCTGTGAAATGGAAAAGGGGTGGAATAGATGCTATGTAATGGAAAAAGTGGAACTGGAAGCTGTGTAATGGAATAGGAGAATATACCTCTAAAAACCGTGAAAAGAAGCGGGGAAGAACTGATTTTAGTGCAGCAGATAATTGCATATTTCATAAGAATCGTTCAGATAGTGAAACAAGCATGAAATTTTGCACAAGTGCTCTTTAAAGTTCCCTCTATCAGAAAAGGGCGCTGGCCACGCAAAAATTTAATATGGCGGCCAAATTCCAAGATGGCGGCCAGTATCGACAGATTTTGGCTAATTTTTCACTAGAATGGCATGTATTTGCTTTCTAGCAATATGGTAAGGCTCTTCCATACTATTTCTTGTGAATATTATGTTTCTGTAGCTTCCCAGTACAGTTTACCTTTAAATATGGGGGCTATATGGCTGCCAAGAAAAGGTAGAAACAATAATTATAATGAGAAATAATGCCCGTTCAACAATTATCGCTTTAAGCATGGATCTTGGTTTCTGTGGTTTTAGATCCTAATGAGGCCATCTCTTTCGAATAACTCATCAATTTTGAAGGAAAATTAATAAATGTAAAAGAGTGTATGTCTGCACACAACCAGGGCACACTGGTGACATCACTGCTGTGTAACTCAGCATGGGGTTCAGTGCCAGCTAATCCAGCTTTACTAATCCTGTAGTCTTAGACTAGTAGTTGTAGTATAGTTTAGTTTAGTGTCCCAAATGCTTTCTAACAGCCCCAGACCAGCTATAGTTAGATAGCCGCACCTGAATAGACAGGATGTGCCAGCGCGGGAGAGCCGAGCCAGGGTATGGGGGCTGTACATGATGGTTCATGTACTTACCGGATGGTGTACAGATCACACGGGACTTAAATGGCACTGGATGAATGATCGGGCTAGGTGTAGGAGACCGAACCTAGTTGAATCCCATACAGGAATGTGTGCTTTGTTTAAGGTGGTCAAAAAGGATAACCCCTCGGCCTTAATCAAAAGTGAAATCGTGGCAGAATGTGATGCCAATCCAATATTGAGCAGTAGAAAAACAAACTGGAGTTTGTGTTGTCTTTGTCAGAAGGACAAAAGAGGTGAGCACTTGACATCACCTCCAAGTCATCATGTCCTAGACCATGATGGGTACACAATGCTGGCAAGGAACATTCCCATGTTCAGTGAAATTAATGAAATGCCACTGATAATGGATCCAGCAAGGCTGGATGAAGGTGATGGCATAGAGGCCACTCTCAGGAAAAAATGCAGCAAAATACCATGTGAACTGTCGCTTGTTGTTTAACAACACTAAACTGGACCGTGCAAGAAAGCGACAATCCAATGACCAGACCAGCAACACTGAGACTAGTCGTGCAAAACTGCGCCGAACCAGTCATGACAATGAAGTTTGCATTTTCTTCAGAGAAAGTGGCACCTGCATCTGATCTCAGACAGGCTAGTACTAAGGGCCTTGACTTGAAATTGCGTGAATGTGCAGAGATACTTAGTGATGGCAAGCTCCTTGCTAAGTTGACTGGTGGGGATGTCATTGCACAGGAGTTTAAGTATCACCATGCCTGTCTTTGTGCCCTCTACAACAGAAAAGGTCCTACCTGAGGAGCCTTGAGAAAGACCAAGGTAGCACTGAGTCAGAATCAGATGTGTATCCACTAGTTCTGTCAGAACTGATGACATACATTGTTGAAAACAACCTTTGTTCAGATGATCCAGTCACATTTCGGCTGGCAGATATTTGCCACCTCTACCAACAACGTCTGGAACAATTAGGTGTAGAGTCACCAAGTGTAAATTCCACGAGACTCAAAGACAAACTTCTGGCAGAAATTCCAGAACTTGAGGCTCATAAATCTGGCAGAGATGTATTACTTGCATTTCAAAAGGATGTGGGAAAAGCACTTGCTCAATCATCTGATCTTTCAGAGGCAGTTATCATTGCTAAAGCAGCAAATATTCTCAGAAAGTCTATACTTGATCATCAGTCACGGTTTGATGGCACATTTTCTGAGGCTTGTGTACGAAATTCTGTGCCTCCCTCTCCTGCTCCAGTTTGTAGGGATGGTTGAGCATGGGGCTGACATCAAGTCACAGTTACGATTTGGAGCATCAAAGTCAGACCAGGCCATTGCACAGCTCATGCAGTTCAACTGCTACTCCTGATACAAAGAGGGAGCAACAACTCATAGACACTCCAAAGACAGAGAAACACCATTCCCAGTCTACATGGGACTCTCAGTCTATGCCAAAACCAGGAAGAGAAACCTGGTTGAAATGCTACATCAGTATGGCCTCAGTATCTCTTATGACAGAGTACTGGAGGTCTCTGCACAGTTAGGAGATGCCACAGTTAGCAAATATGTGGAGGAGGGTGTGGTCTGTCCCCCAGTACTGCGAAAAGGGTTGTTCACCACTGCAGTGATGGACAACATCGACCACAACCCATCTGCAACTACTGCCACTACCTCCTTCCATGGAACTAGCATCTCCATATTTCAGCACCCCACCAAGGAGAACACTGACAGGAAAGACAGCAACTAAAGTTTGCACCTGAGAAAGTGAGGTCGGTGCCTGAATTGCCGGACACATTCACAAACATCTCACCAGCTTCCTTTCAAACAAAGAACCCTGTGCCACCAAACACTGCAATACCAAAGCCACCCACAGATATCTTGGGGCCACAGCTTGCACTGGAGTATCAGTGGCTAGACAAGGTCATAGTCACCCAGGAAATAGATGATGCAGTGAATCTGACGTGGTCAGCTCATCACGCTTCAATGAAGAGAAGCCCAGAATTTGAAGTAACCATAACTTCATTGCTTCCTCTCCTGCGTGATCAGGCTCATTCTGTTGCTACGATCAAACACGTGATGCAGAAAGTGCAGGATGTCACTGATTTTCTGAACCCTGGCCAGATACCCATAATCACAGCTGATCAGCCAATCTATGCCATAGCAAAGCAGCTAAACCAGTGGCAGTGGCCTGATCAGTATGGCGAAGACAAGTATCTGGTAATGTTTGGTGGTCTGCACATTGGAGATGGCAGCAATGACATCTCTTGGTACTCTTCTTCATGGCAGTGGTTGGACAGGAGCTCTGGTGGAGGCAGGAGTTGCTTCATCTGGAACTGCAGAATCCTTCCTGTCAGCTGCAAGTGTAACCAGGACACGGCAGATGCACCAGGTTACAGCCTCTAGTTTGTACAAACTCCTGAGGACAGCATACACTGACTACTGTGCTGAGAAAGCAAACAACAATGAGCAGGCATTAGAGTTTGAGGAGTGGTGTGACCTTCGAAGACAGCAGAGTCCACAGTTCCACTTCTGGCACATGGTGTTGTCTATGGAACTTGTGATATTCCTACTGATCAGGTCCTTCCGTGAGGCCAATTTTGTCCTCTACTGCCAGGCATTGCATGAGCTGATACCCTACTTCTTTTCCAACAATAATACAAACTATGCTCGTTGGCTGCCTATTCACCTCAGGGACATGCTTACCCTAGAGAGTTCACACCCAGAGTTGCACAAGGAGTTCAAGGCTGGCAACTTTGTTGTGCACAAGACCAGTCGCCAGTTCTCAGCAATGGCTCTTGACCAAGCTCATGAGCAGACCAATGCCTTTATAAAGGCTGATGGCGGAGCCACTGGGCTGACTGAAGATCCGTCAGCACTCAGAAGATGGATGGTGGCTGGCCCAGAGATCATCCGCTTGGTGTCTGCATACGAAACAGAGGTTCAAAGTAAGGAGTCTAATGAGCAGACAACACACCATGAACAAACACCTCATGCGCAGAAGACATTCTTGGAGAGAGTCAGCAAGCTGTCATTGGCTTTGCAACACTTGGGAAGTCCTTTTCAGGAAGAGAGCCAGGATCTGTATTCCATTGACAACAAAGACATTGCCCACCCCAGCTCAGCAGAACTTCTACAGACACACCTTGACAGAGGCCGCACTAAATTTCAGAAGTTTTCAGACTCTTTGGCAAACAATGCAGTCTCCTTCTATGAGCCGATAAAGAAGAACAGAACTGACTTCTTCAGGCAAGAAGCTGCTCCTGTAGAACAGTCAAAGCAGAAACTTCTGAAGGAGGATTGCCAGCTTTTCTCAAAGCTATTTATATCCTGTCAGAGCCGTGAATGTGATCTGCAGGAATTCTTCCAGCACGAGAATCAAACATTCCCAGCTTCCCTTAGTGAGGGTGGTAGGCTGTACACATGTCAGAAGTCTCAGCTGACCTCGGTCCTGAGAGTCATGTTACACTAGAAGACAAAGAACCAAAGACTGATGTCCTCATTGTAGATGGATCAGCTTTGGTCCATGCCTTGCCACCAAAGAAAGGAAAGACCTTTGAGGGCTATGCACTTTATATGACTTCTTGCCTGTGATACAATCCTATAGCAGCAAGTACACATCATCACATCTTGTATTTGATGTATACAATACATCCAGCCTCAAAGCTGAGACCAGGCTCCAACGTGGTCAAGGAGGAAGGCGCAAGGTGACAGACAAGAACACAATTCCATCCAACTGGCGCAATTTCCTAAGACACGATGCCAACAAGACAGAGTTGTTCCAGTTCCTGGCAGACAAAGTTGCCCAGATGTCTGCCACAAATGTTGTCATTGCCACGAAAGGGTCTGCTGTCCTCAGCACTCATGAGGCTAGTCTTCAGGACTGAAAAGTGCTCTCATGAGGAAGCTGACACCGCATCTTTCTCCATGCCAAATATGCCACAGAACATGGAGCCAAGACCATCACGGTTAAAGCAAATGACACAGATGTTCTTGTCGTTGCAGTCAGTGCTTTCTCCACTCTCCACAATCTAGGGCTAGAGAAGCTATGGGTGGCATTTGGCCAAGGCCAGAGCCTGCGCTGGATTGCTGTGCATGACCTGTGCAACTCTCTGGGCCAGGAGAAGGTGAATGGCATGCTCTTCTTCCATGCGTTCACAGGCTGTGATACAGTGTCAGCCTCCGGAGCAAGGGCAAGAAGACCGCCTGGCAGACATGGAACATCTTTCCAGAGGCCTCCACTGTGTTCTCCAAACTGAGTCACTACCCTCTCAGAGTGGAAGAGAGTGACCTGAAGGTCCTGGAGAGGTTTGTCATACTTATGTATGAAAGATCCAGCACTGCTGGCACTGTGGATGAGGCTAGACTTGATATGTTTGCCAGAAAACAAAGGGCATATGAGGCCATTCCACCAACCAGGGAGCTCTCCTCCAACACACCAAGCGTGCTGCGTACCAGGCTGGTTGTGTGTGGGGGCAGGCCACCCAGTGTCAGCCACAGCCAGAGAACCCTGCTGAGTGGGGATGGCAAAGTCTGGTGAAGCATGGCAAGTCCTCTGACAACCAACTGCCCTTAGCCAAGAGTTGCCAACAGCTTACCAAATGTGGATGCAAAGCAGGCTGTCGGGAAAGGTGCAAGTGCTACAAGCTGGGTCTTCCCTGCACAGCTCTGTGCACTTGCAAATGTGAAGTCTAGATAAATATTGCCCTCTTCAGTAGATAATCTAGCTTGAGCATCCAACGTGTCATGCTATGCCTACCTTCTTATCCTCGAATTTTTCAAAGGTGTAGGTTGAGAGACCTATACATAGATTGGTTGCGTTTAGTCCGTATTTCTCTTTTTTTTTTTATGGTTACAGTCTTAGACACAATGTTGTATGTGACCATACCATTACTATTTCAGTTGAAAATAGCATATTAGTTAAACTGTCTGATCACATGAATATACCATTAAATAAAAAAACAGTTGGTCTCTATGTTCGCTAGCGCTGTGGATAGAAAAAAACTTTTATGGCAACCATTTTGTACGCCATCTTGGTTACAATTCATTTAGTAAGGGTTTTCAATAAAATGTGTAATATGGAACATTTTTATAACCTAAAAAGTCGAGGTTTAAAAAAACTGGCATATTCCATCCAATAGATGCTCCCAAACCAGTGAATTAACATAGATGGCGGCCATTTTGAAAAATAGCCGCCATCTTGATTTTCAGGTGGCCAGCGCCCTTTCTAAGAGAGCGTAGTCTTAGGAATGTTTGTGCCAAATTTCATGCTTGTTTCACTATCTGAACGATTTTTACAGCAATCTGCTGCACTATATAGCAAAAAGATTAGAGGGTATTTCATGATACAAAATTTCAAAAGAGCAGATATCACACCGTTGGTTATATAACTCATCCTAAACATCCTCAATCATGCTGGTTTTCATACTTAAAAATTGTAATTTTAATTATCCCTCAAACAAATGAAAGGTCATCTACAAAAAGGAAGTTCATTATTTCAGTCCTGAATGGGTCCATGTTGTTTTTCTTAGAATGGGGAGAATCTGTATCACCATTTATCACTTTATAGATTTAGCTTAAACTTGATTAATTTTATTTTAGATATTTTATTTAATGGTAATTTGATATTAAACTAAATTTACGCTTATGACCATATATTTAGTTATCATATTTTCTAGCAAACTTTGTACATGGAATATTTTGAAAGCTAGAAATTATTAATATCAACATTTATGATCATGGCATTTAGTATATCTATATAATATCTTATTATGGGACACCAGTAATCTTATAAAAATTGTAAAATAATTTTTAATAGGCTATACTAAGTGATAAATTGACTAAAAATTTAAAATAGTTCTTTAAGAGAATTGGAAAAAACTTATTTATTGTAAGGCATCCTTTTTTTCTTTTTAATGGAATTTATACTATAGAAACTCTGTTTCCTTCAAGATTCATTTCACGTTTTTTTTATTATAAGATACTAAAATCATGGTAGGGTGCGCATTTAGTATTTCCCAGAAAGGAAACCTTAGAAGGTTGAATGGACCAGATCAAGAATAACAGTTAATCAGTCAATTATTAGACCGAACATATTTCCTCCATGAAATGATGTTTTGTTGAAGGCTATTAATAAAATTTTTTTTCAGATATTTTGTTAAGAGTTTTACTTTATCAATTTCTAATAACAAAATCAAGCTTTGTACGATGAAAACATCGATAAAGTTTTATAAATTCACTGATAACTTTCTATTCTGAATTATCTAATCATCGGGAGTTTGCTCTGTTAACGTTACTTTATTAATCTGGCTTTAGGGTCGGAGTTTCAAGATCCAAATGCATGTGACCTCATTTATTTTGTTGATGAGATTTAATATCTTAAATTGCTTTAACAGCAGCATCAAAAGTCATGCTCTATTGTCAGCGGAGTTTATTAGTTTCATTAGATCTTTTTAAATATTCAAATGGTGGAATAACTCCTATCAGGGAGTTGGTTTTCAAGAGCCTGTCATTAAATGAAAGTTATATTGAATCTACATACTTTAGGGATTATCATTGTAATGATTATATATTGCGAAATGATTCAATTGTAATGCAGTATTGTTAAGAAGATTCCAAACGCGATAAGTCTTACCATGTAAAATGAGTTTACGAGCTTTAGAAAAAAGGTTCCATGTGTTTTCAAAAATATGCTGATTTCTTAAGAATTTATACAGCACATGTAACATATGAATCTAAAAAAACTTCATGTTTTTGTTGTTTTAGAATTGTAAATTTCCACCTGTCCATATTTTAATTTATAACAGGTTTAAACAGATATTGTGATTTCATTCTTATAGGGGACGGCCCAAAAATTTTTTAAAATAGTATTTTACTTGGCCTTCTTATTTTACACTGGAACACGAGAAGTATTGATAGTTGAAAGAATTCCTCAAATTAAAACGTTCACAAGGCACTACGTATATATACCTGAAAACTTATACAATAAATACAGAAATTAAATAGTGATCAATTATATGGGGATTTTAGGTGGGGAAAATACTGTTTTTGAAGATAGTCCAGTGATTTATCATACATATATATATATATTTATTATATATATGTATATATATATAATATATATATATGCTATATAAATCTTATAAAAAGAATGTCACTGAGATAAACATGTCAATGTTCATTCTTTTTATAAATCCTATAACGGCCTGAAATGGGACATGCTTTATTAAAGCTAATGGGAAAAGAAAACAAAAAAGAAAAACATGATAAAATGCATACGTACCATATATGTAATATCCATTGCCAATTTCATTAATTTAATTAGATATAAAATGAATTAGTTCCAAAATAAAGTGTTTTTTGATTATTTCAGTTATTTTATTTTACGCCATCTATTGTTTTATTCGTTTATTAACGCTTAAATTTTCTCTTAGATGTCCATACGATCGACTAAAAGGGTATAATTGGGTGCCGAGGAATTACGGTACATCGAAAGGTAAAATTCAAAATGTTTTTTAAACATTCGCTGAAATAATTATAGCAATAGGGGTACATCGTATCTCAGATCCTTAGGGAGCCGCATTTCACGATCATGCTGTTGTTTTGAAATTCTGATCTCGATAGCCCCTTATGCGAATCAAATTCTTTATGTCGGTGTAATCTGATCATTCATCGTTGGAGAGCGATTTCTTGATGCATCCGTAAATGCTATTTTGGCGAGTGTAAAACCCTTTGTAATGGAACAGGCGTTTGTAGAGATGTCCCAAAATCGTCAGGACCAAAAATGAGAAAATACCGCCTGTCAGTAGTGAGTATGTTGCTTTCACTTTTATTTTAGATGGAGAGGGACCAAGCACCCAAGGTGACCCAGCGGGTAAATGGTTGTGCAGCCATGGTATTGGGGTTTAAGAGGCAAAAGATACTGTTACGTTCTTTATTCTACGTAAATCCAGGTTTACAAAATAATAATAGCCAACTAGAAGATATAGAATCCACTGACACACAGTTAAGGCAGAAACGGAAACATTGTAAAAATCAATGCAATATTTACGTTTATAAAAAAAAAAAAATTACTTCCTTGCATCACAAAACACATACTGAAAATTTACATGATACCATATCTCCTAAAAACTGGATATCAGATTCAACATAGAAAAGAAAGAATTATCTCAAAATTATCTATAGTTTTGATACTGTTTCATCAAAAAATAATCTCTATAATGCAGAAAGAAAGAGGTAAGAGAAATACACAGTACAACTTTAAAAGGCCCAACTCCTACCTAAATTTTATAAGTTAAACCAACGAAATAGCCAGTGCACTGGTCTACAAAGACTTGAGGCCCCAAAGAATATCAGGTAAGTTTATGCTCACGGAGTTTCTAATATGTAAAAATGGTTTTATAATAATAATAATGGTAAGGCGAACTTACTTAATGTTGAATGATAATATGACGGCCGTGATTCCAAATGGCTATAATATACACGTATAATGTTAAACTTTAGTTTAGTCACACAAACAAAATATATAAAGGAGAAATAGTTGGCGATAATACACCACCAATATTTCCGTATCCTGAAGGGGGAACACAGAACCGCCGAAACGGTCAGGGCCAGGAACTAACACCAGAAGACGGGGACATCACAATAACGATTTGTAGTTCACTTTACTTGGCGGGGTTTTACCCACTGGCCTCCAACTAGCTGACACAGCTGTCCACAGAAAGGTTGACCAAGTGTAAAGATTGGATTGTACAAAGTTAATGCCAGATGAAGTTCAGCCAGCGGGCAGGTGAACTTCAAGTTAAAGGCAAAGGGGATTTTTACGTAAATCGTTTCCCAAAGTCTGCAGGAAAACGCTACACACTACCTTTGACAAAAGGCATACAGACTGGATTTTATTTTTTATTTATTTATTTTTCAGCACTGTTTACCTTAAGTTTACCAAGACGCCACTCTCCAACGAAGAAAATTGAAACATTGTTGGTACATTTACAGGCAAAGTTTATTTACCAAAAATCTTGTCGCGCCTTAGGCAGCTTCAGGGTCATGTCCCTAATCAGTCCTAAAAACTGTCTCAAAGTGCGCCATTGCAAAGAGCCTCTGAAGTTCTAGTCCAAAATCACTCCTTGGGGGGTTTAATATTTATTTATTTATTTCTTTATTTATTTAAACATTTTGGAGGAATTTGTTAAAAACACCACTTTTTTGCCATTGGAAATAACTGCTTTATTTTATTTTTAAATTAAATTTAAAAAACAAAAGTTAATTTTGAAATATTTAAATCCTGTAAAACACTTTATAAAAACTAATTTTTTAAAATGTAAGAAACTTGACGTGACAGATCCAAAAAAATGACAAAATTTTGCATCTGTCAAATATGATTTACAAAATTATATCCCAAACCTGAAATTAGAAAAAACTTACAAAAATTTTTTCGCAAATACAAACTTCCTTCAAACAGATTAAAAGCTCAACAACTCATATCTTAAGTTCTACAGTAAGAAATGTAGTTAAGTATTCATTTTGTTCTTGAATATGGTTACAAAATTGAGTATGGAAAATAATCACATCATGAAAATACAGCAGATTTCAGTCTTCGTATATGCTTTCATTAACGCAAAATCGTAGGGAACCAAATTCTTTTTTTTGTTTAATAATGATAATCTTTAAGCGTTTTTTAAAGAATTCCGTAAACATTACAAAATACTTACATATATTTCTATAAAATTACGTTTTTCGTAAATGAAATTATAACTTTCATAGCAGAAATTATCACATAAACTCTGAAAAATTATTTTATTAGTACTATATAAATTATCTCACACTATATATATGTATATATATATATATATATATATATATATATATATATATATATATATATATATATATATATATATATATATATATATGTGAAATGTTTCAAAAATCATGCAGGTGCACGTGACTTCATTTGTGCCTGACGATGCCTGGAATAAAAACATGTGAAAGTTCTTGGTACTGAACTGCTGCCTGCCATTTTCCTGTTGTTTTGTACATATATATATATATATATATATATATATATATATATATATATATATATATATATATATATATATATATATATATATATATATATATATAAAAGTAAAGGTCATAGTGTCGAAAGGCCTCGCAGCACTCCAGTGTTTCCCCTTCTGTGGATTTTATCTTTATTTATATATTCATCACCTTCCATATTTTCGTGATTCAGTTATACATACATACATACATCTATATATATATATATATATATATATATATATATATATATATATATATATATATATATATATATATATATATATATAATATATATATATAATTATATATATACATATATATATATATATATATATATATATATATATATATATATATATATATATATATATATATATATATATATATATATATATATATATATTTATATATATATATTATATATATGTATATATATTTATATATGTATATATACATTTATATACTTATATATATTTATATATATTTTACGTTTTTCCGTGGTTAAGGAGAAAGAGAAGAGTAGAGAGCTTGGAGAGAGAGAGAGTAGTATCAATTGTCCTTCAGGTTTTCCCGGCCAGCGCCGGAATTGGTCACTAGTTGACTATATAAAGCTAAGTAACTTGACGGATGTTCTTTTCATGCCTGAGGCCCTGCTTTGTGGTTTCTCGAAATAACGCTAATCTCCATGAATTCCAGTTTCTTCTTATTTCGTATCTGGACTGCCTTGGCTTCTTATTTGTTCTGAGAAGTATGGCTCTCTTCCACTTACATGGAAAAAGCGTTTTAGTCTGTTTATTTTTTGCTATTATTGCTTCTTAATTTGTGGGGAGGAGGATTAATGTCATTATGCGCAGGTGAAGATTTGTAATTTCTACAAAAAACAAGATTTGTTCTTGAAGGTTTATTCATGTCATATTGCTTTACGATATGAAAATGATCATAAACAAGGGAAAACCATTTCTTAACTAAATCGTTTTGCTATGTTTAAGATATTATTAAAGTGTTTATTTTATTCATTGGCTCCTAGATTGCACTGTTACCGACAAATTAACCAACTTGAGGTCCAATATGAATTTTATGTCTGGTGAGTTTACAAACAAATGTTCCATACATATCATATTTTCCTCCTTTTTTTGAGGTTTGAACAATTGAGTTTTGGCGAGCTATCGGGAAGTTGTCCTTAGCTAAACTTTTATTTATGTATCGATCTTTTTCTCTTCCTTGGAGCAATTGACTTTTTACACTGCTTGATATGGCAATTAAATGTCTCGTGTTATGTTGCAATGAGGTCTGTGTCCTTTTTGCAATTTTATTCAGCAACTACTTGACTCTCGTGGCCATGCAAATCATCTCATATTACCGTGAGATTAATTAACATATATGAGCACATTGTAGTAAGAGGGGGAGAATAGGATCTGAAATATCGCTAAGGAATTAGAACCGATATGCTAAGCTATCGAATCACGGTATAAGAAATATGAGGTTAAATTTGTGAGGCTACGTCACTGCTAAGCACTTTTCTTGATAGGATTGCGACAATGCTAATTCTGCTTTTTTGCGCTACTATCTTTTACAGCTTATAATTCGGCTAGAAGCTTTATCGAATTCACGCCCAAAACTCCCGTTTTTATGAGAGATTCAGATCGATGATACGAACACTAAGATATGCTTTACCCTAACTAGAATACCTTTATCTTGTTACTATTGCAAGTGGCTAAAATCCAGTTTGTACTTATATTTTCATAAACTAGTATATCCTGCTGTAAAGGTTGTGTCATTCAGGACACATCAAATTCAATAGTATCGGGTGAATTTGTCGCTGCGAACCAGGAAAGACCTGTATAAGATGCTTTCCATACAATGAACAAGGGCGTCGTAAACGAAGGCTTTGTTCCCCTGTGTTGGTTCTCTTCAGTAAACGAGGTATAGGGAAAGTAAATATTTGTTAGAACATAAACAAGTAGTGAACATAAATTAACGGATACATTTTGAGTTAACAGAAATTCAGCTTAGTATGTTGATGAAATATACTTGTTTGTGAAAAAGTTTCCGGGGGATGTTTTGGGTACATCAGAGCAAAATTATGCATGGCAGTGTTAAGAAATATTATGAATTCAGTTTTCAAGAAAGGGCCAGTTCGCTGACATTCAGATATTCAGTAAAGTCGACTGATTGTAACCTTTCTGCTTACCACATCATGTTATTATGAAAGAGTAATATTCAGATATTGTTGCATCTACCCTCTCTGAGGAATAGATTATGAAGTGTAAAAAGCAAATTATTAATCTGAGGAACTTACGTGATCACTCGCTACAACTTCATTTACATTAATCATTTTTGTAGTCGTGAAATTTGCGATAATGACGTCTGTTAATCATTCTCAGTTTGCTGATGTCAGTAATATTTTGTGACTGGTGTGTCAAAGACCTTCGCGGTATAAAAGAAAGAATTTACCATAGGATCTGTGCAAATAAGCACGTAACGTGATATGTTGTACCTTAGTTTATTACATGGGTTGTCATTCCATTGATATATAAAAAATAAAATAGATAAATAAATAAATAAATAAAAAAACTGGAGAGTACCTATGTATAGTGAGGAAGGCTCATTTTAAAATATTATATTTGGCAAAGCCGTGAATCTACTGAAGGCAGTCATAGTTTCAAATGTTCCAGTTTAACGAATAGGAATGTCTCTTCATTCAAGGGATTATGAAAGAAGGCGTAGTATAACACAGAAAAAACTACGAAATGGCAAAAAAGACACGACGTTAGCAACCTAATCCCAGGAAATCAGTGAATAAATATCCAGAAGATTGCAGCATCTGCTCTCAAATAACGTGATGACTTTTTTATACCCTTATTTCATAGTTTGAAAACTAAGAAGGGTATCGTTTCGTAACTGGTAAATGTAAGTTTCTCTAAATATAATAAACAACGGTATGAAGCCATCAGCCTCGTTAGTCAAATCACAGCAAGTACTAATCTTTCTACCAACTCTGATGCTCACTTAAAACAGATTAAGTTATTCGTTCCCCGGCTAGAAAACGTCGACGTATGAAGGTAACGGTATTAGCGTTTAAAGACGAGGCAGACCAGTAGTATATCTAAAATGTTAGTACTCGCAACACTGTTGCTCTCATTTTGAATATATGCCTTTTTAAATCTTCAAATATTATCCAAGATTATCTAGAACAAATAAGTTATAGTTTTTTTAATAGGTAATTAGAAAAGGATTCATATTTTCTTACTTATTTCACTCCGTTATTATTGTACATTGGGGATTGAATAACAACCGTATCGTATATCGTTGGTTATAAGGGGAAAATTTCCATATCATTCTAAACAGAAATCACTAAAGAATCTATCCCTAGTCATTTTCGGGTGAGTGGAAATTTTACGAATTTTTACTAAACAATTATTAAAGTCCCAGTGGTTCTTGGGTTTTTTAAGTCGATGCAAAATCCAGTGGACAAAGATTTACATGTCTTGCTCCTTTCTTGTTCAGTTCTAGAATTATATATGTACCATATAATGCAATTTCTGGTTTTTTCCTCATGGTAATAATGTGAAATGTAAATTCACTGTTAAGCATCAAACTCCATTCGTAACTTTCGTTAGTTTTATTTGTTTGCAATCACGTTATTTGCTAAGTCCCAGCAAACTCATGCTGGCTAGTTGAAACGACAAACATAAACAACCCGACCAACATGCAATGAAAGGAACTCTCCTCCATCCTTAAATGATTGTGCTTAAATACCATTATTCGCTTTCCTACTCAGGTACTTGGGCAAAGACCTGTGGGAGAGTGACTATCTGAGGGCATAGTACTTATTCGTAGCGAGGTAATGAACCTTCAGAAGTCTGGAGACTTCAGGCTAAGGAAACGAAAGAGTGGAGGAAATAGCCAGATGATATTGAAGAGAAAATGACGGGAAAAGAAACAGGAAAACTGATTTCTCTGGAAAATTATTTCCCAGCATTATTTCTTAAAGCCGTTCTTCTCTGACTTCTGTTGCTCGTTTTTATCGTTTACATGAATGCCTTCTCTATGATGCGCTTCCTTTCTTTCTTTTGATATTGTGTTGGATTTGATTATTCATTAGCTCCAGTCTGTCTTCGCTTATCTCAGTTGTTTTGTGTTTATTTTCTTCTTATCTTTATCATGATCATGATATACTGTTTAACATCCTTTTCTCAAATTTATTTCGTTTAATTCATCGTAATTTTTTCACACGTTTTGTCATGTCCGATCTCTGTATTGCTCTACATGTAAATTATTTCTATATTCTCACATCCCTCCTCCCCCTCCGCCACCCTTCCCTTCTCCCTTTGCTTTCCATGTTCTTCGTTCTCTTCCTCGCCCCCCTTCTGACTACACCTCCCCCTCCCAATCTTTCAGCAACTTCTGGGACAAATGCCTCTTCTCTCCTCTACCTCCTTTCTTTACATCCAAGTTCTTCTTTTCCTCCAGACTATAAATAGACTAATGAAATACGCAGAAAGTGCCAGAGTAAATCCTTGGGAAGCTGCGCCGTGCCCTTCGGAGTTCCACCAGGACAGGGAAACAGATGAACAGCATTTTTTCTTATTCTTATTTAGTTTTCGCAAGGATCATTAACTCCAGTCCACGACGTTAACAATACAGTTAGGAATGAGTAACTGTAAGACGTTGTGACTGCGTATGTTTTAGGTGCACCAAGTTTATAAACATACAAAGACGCGTGCATATATTTTCCCCTCGCAGACGAGAAGAAATTTAACGATGTGTCTTTCCATGAATGTGTGATTACATCGCTATTTCTCCTATCACTATACTCCTTCTGTTTCATTAAGGGCATTGCTGATTTTGCGGTAAAGATGTTTTCTTATTACTCTTTTTGGGCAGCCAAGCGAGTCTGTTGTTTGGTTAAACAACAGACTCGCTTGACTGCCCAAAAATAGGAATAACAACACATCTTTAGCAAAATCAGCATTACCGGCTCAGTGAAAACAGAAGCAGCTTGTGATAGAGATAACGATGTAATCACACGATAGTGATAAACCAGGTTAAAGAACCTAATAACAATTGCCAGTGCCTGGGGATTTGCAAAATGTGACTCGTTACTAATGAGGGACCCTGCCTGTCAGCTGATAATACTTTTTTTCCAGCCGTTTGTATGTTCGTATGTACTGTCCCGATTACCATACATTTTATTAATTTCTAACACTTTGTATGATGGCTTAGTTAGTAAATAAGTCGATACCGGTCAGGATCTACAACCATGTTTCATTTCTTCACTGTGGTGTTTGATATATAAAGTCCCGTGTAAGAGTGATTATAAGCATACATACATACTTTATATATATATATATATATATATATATATATATATATATATATATATATATATATATATATATATATACGTGTGTGTGTGTGTGTGTGTTTATATGTATGTATGTGTGTATTTATGTATATACTGCTTAGATTCTAACAAAGTGGAGTACATGTTCTTTAGGCAGTAGTGCTATAAGATCCCAAGTCCAGTTCGGCTCTTCGTTGCATCAGGTTCATTTTTATGACGAGGCTAGAAGGAAACTTTTGGACATGGATATTGATTATAAAAATAAAAATTTATATGTATATGTGTATATATATATATATATATATATATATATATATATATATATATATATATATATATATATGTACTATGTGCAACAAAGGAAACTTCTTTTCAAGCAACCTCACCAATTTTTACATCGGTAACATAACAGAGAAAGAAATAAAATTCATTTCAAATGTTTTAATTATTAGAACTGTGGGTTTTCATTCGCCCCTTCATCAACTCTCTCCTTCATTCCCAAAATGGTTAAACCTTTAGTCCTTTTCTCTGTTCAAAATGACTGCCTGAGGCCTTGTTTCCAGGGGACATTCGAAGAGGCCTTCCTCGCCGGTGTCAGACAACAGGCAAGGGAGGAGCCAAAAAAGAGAAAGTTGACGCTACACTGCTCAGGCAGGGTGACCTCTCCACAAGGCCTGACTGAATGCCCATGTGCTTGCTATAGACACGAGAAAGAGATTGACCTTTGCGCCACCTATCTAGATGCCAAGGCGTAATTCCCCGAGGTTAGAAAAGACCATGCCACAGCAGTCAAGAGAGAGAAGCACTCAGAACTCCACCAAGGACAGATGTCCTTACCTTTGCCTGTCCCTTGTATCTTTTATGTGTTTGACCCCAAGGTTCGAACCAGTATACTTTTGTCGTGGCATCTCTTAATTCCCTCCTCCAGCATCGGCACCCTATTGAATGAGGACATTGTCATCTTGACGTAGATCAGCCCTGGCAGTGGAACCACTTGGCTCTATCCATGTGCAGTGGCCTTATGCCACCCCTTAACCTACCCTCTGCGATGTTGTTATGGAAGCCATCATCAGCATAGAATATTTATTTATTCTCCTGTGTAGAATTCAGTCATTTGTAGACCCTTATTATTACCTGCCTTGATTCGTCACATTCTTCTGATCTGTGTTTATTATGTAAATATAATTAATTAAGAGAACCTTTGAGTTTACAAAATCTTCTCTCACATAAAAAAGGCCCTAAGCCACAGATTTTCCTTGATTTATTTGTCTATGGAGTTGTCTTAATCAGTCTATTTAGTCTGATGTTTTAATGAAATACAGTAGATTTCTTGATAAGTAAAAAACTCCCTGTGATTATCAGTTGCTGCCCAGAATCAAGTAAGTATCTAAGGTATATTCATAGCAATATATGTATGTATACAATCATTAAGCTACAAATGTTGTTGATATCCAATTCACGCCATGGAATTATCCACCGAAGGAAATTATAAGTGATAAATGTGTTGGTACCAAGTAACTCGAACACTCAACACAGTGCCTCCCAACAACTCCTGTCTGACCTTAAACCACTTAGCCATCAAGAGAGGTATGAATAATGCCAAATCTGCCATACTTGTTTACCATTGAGAGCAGGGAATTTGAACTTAGTTTCGGCAGTAACCCACCTCCACCATGATAGCTCATTGGTACATTTGGAACACATAGCTCTTTTTATTAATTTTTTATCACACCACCGTGATATATACACAGTCAGCTACAAATGTCATTTAATATTCAATTCACGCTACTTCGGGAATATCATCGAAGGGAATATAAGTGATAAATTGACTGGTACCAAATGCAAAGTACAATTTCCTCGCTCTCGATGGGTAAACAAGTACTGCAGATTCGGCATTACCTTATACCTCTCTTGATGGCTAAGTGGTTTGAGCATCAACTGGAGTCGTTTGAGGGTACTGTGTCGAGTGTTCGAGAATCACTGCCAGTCTATTTATCACTTACAATTTCCCTTTGGTGAATTGGATTATAAACGACATTTGTACCTTAATGCTTGTATATAAATTATGGTGATGTGATAATATATATATATATATATATATATATATATATATATATATATATATATATATATATATATATATATGTATGTATATGTATGTATATATATATAAATATATATATATATATATATATATATATATATATATATATATATATATATATATATATATATATATATATATATATATATGTATGTATGTATGTATATATATATAAATATATATATATATATATATATATATATATATATATATATATATATATATATATATATGAAAAATAAAACAGCATTTTAGCACTGTCTGACAAGGAAGGACAAAAAGAATATTGGCCCTCCTTCGTATTTAATTGCACTTTGTATATCTCTCCATCTTTCTCTTCTCGAACGTAGCGACTCATGAGGCCATGGATTTTCAGACACGACGTTGTGAAGAGATCAGTACTAACAGGAGGTAGAACAGAGCCAGCGATTAAGAAAAGAACACCTGGGATAAGACACCTGACATTTGATTCATAAATGATGCACAGCATGGGGAAACGGCACCAACCCCATCTACCCGTGGATGGCCTCCTAACCCCTGACCAATATCATGTAAGAAAGCCTCACCGAAAGAACAAAGGTTAAATTTATAGTTGGACGTAAGCGAAGACACATCTCTCCCTTCCATTTCCTGCCGCCTTCAGAGAGCCATGTCGTACCACGTGGTCCTATCTTGTAGGGGCCCTTAGTATTCTTACCAGTGAAGCCTTAACCCTCCTCCGTCGCTATTATCCTCGCTGAAGCCACCTCTTCTACAAGGTAAAGTGATCTGTTGCAAGGTTCTTCCATTCAGTCACTCTGTTTTAATTCTCGTACTAAACTTCATATTTTCATTTCTAAGTGCCAGTATTTCCATATCAAGCTTGCCGTGATAGGGCAGTGTTACATAAATGCCTGGGTTCGAATAATTATATAAAGTCGTGTGTTCAAGGCTTCTTTGGCACCCTCTGAGCTCGCCTTGTCCTATGCATAGTTTATTGTGTCCTTACTGGCTTTTCTTTCATCAATTGTTCCACCAAATGAGAGTCCCGCATAAATTAATAAACAGGAATCCTCGGAAACAACTGAATATAATTATTCTGTCACAAGATCTCTCTTTAACCTCAGGTCAGACATTCATTAATCACCTTCAGCGAACATCGGCTGCTGTTCACTTAATGGAATGCTGATATTTTCATTCAGTTCCATTACAGTAACTGATTGCTGGAAGGCACAGCCCCCTTTGTTCACTGATCAATATTAAGAAGTGATAGGAATTCTCCTCTTCTTCCGATTTGCTTAATCCCTGAAGCTATCCTGGTTTTAGGGGAAGGGTCTGCCGTTTACCCCTGGTTTTAAGAATTTTATCATATTGCAGTTTTCTTTTCATTTGTCTTTACATTTCATCAGATAAAACAGTTCATCGCCTTTTCTGACTTAACAAAGAAACTTGAGACGAGGCTTATTCACGGAGTATCAAACATTATAATATTTTGTAACAGTATTCTTTGGAAAGTACTTTGCAGCATAATATAAACACTTATTATCAGCAGACATTCAGATGCATCTGGGTACGGCACAGAAAGAGGAGTCATTCTAGACAGCCAGTAATGGGAGTAATTTTACAGAGTGGGAAATGAAGTAGGGAAGACGGGAATGAAGAGAAGAATGAGTATGAAAGGAAAAGCAAAGATAAGAGTGAGTGAGAAAAAAAGTGAGACCCGTGGTAGCATAAAATATGGAGTTTATCGAGAAAAGTAGGTTTTTATTGTTTTGTATCTTTGAAATAGAAAGCGCCTTTATAATAGGAATATACTATCATAGAATGCCAAACCGGAGGTCCTCTAAACATAATGGACATTTCGGTTTCAATTAATGACATTTTGGAAGAGTTTATCCCTCTCTCTCTCTCTCTCTCTCTCTCTCTCTCTCTCTCTCTCTCTCTCTCTCTCTCTCTCTCTCTCTCCATTTGTCTGTCTAACTTGCTGTCTGTGAATTAGTAGTGACAGGAAACGATCGTTAGACAAATTCTCAAATGTTTCGGCGATCACGATGGTTGCTTTGTTAACTATTCATGGTACTCCCCCCCCCCCCACAGTACTACGGCTGCAAACAGTAATACTGTTAACAGTGATTATTGCCTCCATTATTGTACCATCAATATTATTGTCATAATTGTTATTACTACTCTTTTAGGGAACATTCCGAGAGAGCCCTAATAGGCTTTTCTGATTGCCTTTAGACTTTATTGACTTATTAATTCTAAGGTTGTTACATTTCTTAATAAAAATAACGACAAAAATAAAAAAAAATCCATAAGAAAGGTAGACGGCTTGCAGTTCATTTCTTATAAGAAGGCTTTTTTCATTAATTTTTGACTGCGCTCTTTCAGCACTTTTAATATTTTTAGGTAGATAAGTTATGAAGTTGATATAATTTCTCCGCTGAGGACATAATTTATAAAAAGTCGAGCTTTTCGTAGATATTTCTCGTCATAATAAGATTAAAGATTGTGTTTCCATTGGGATTTCTACATTACACAATTTAGGAGAGAGAGAGAGAGAGAGAGAGAGAGAGAGAGAGAGAGAGAGAGAGAGAGAGAGTACTATTGCTCTGGTGTTAATTTGAGTGATTTTAGTGTTTCGCTTTTCTGAAGCGTTTGTACAACTCTTGTGTGTGTGTGTGTGTGTGTGTATGTTTGTGTGTGTGTGAGAGAGAGAGAGAGAGAGAGAGAGAGAGAGAGTCCTTTGTAGTTATGCCTCTAATGCCCTAGTTACAAACAGCTCAACTCGATTTACGCCAAGAACCACAATATCGTTTAATCCTTCTAACGCTGAGAGTTTTTGTAGCATAAATCCCACACAAAAACGTCCAAACTTTCCACCGCTTAAAACGTCTGAAGCACCTCATTACTTCCCCCTTTTACAGATTTCTTTCGTTGCTCTTACAAGAAATCGCCATTATGAATTTTTGGAGGTTCTTTACCTCGACTTGCCGCAAATATAAATTCCGTTCTGATATATGCAGTTTTGCATAGCGGTGTTGAAGATTAACTAAAAGAGGTGGATTTCACTTCATTTCAGTAATTTATCGTCTTATGGTAAATTTAGCATAAGCGATAAAACATTAACAGTCTGCGTTTCAGATTAAATTAGTCACAGTGGAAGGGTTGCGTTTGTTTTGTTAAATTTTATATCGACATAAAACAGTTGTAGGAAATATTCTTTAATGCTTTCAAATACTTTGACTGTTTTTATCTTGATTATAGAGCCTATACAGTTTTGCTGTATACACATGATATCTTTCAGGTTAATTATATTTCTAGTTATTTCTTCAGTTTTAACAATATAACACAACTAGTAGACTCATAGCATCAAAAAATGACGGTAGCGTAAGAGATGGTTGAGTCGGTAAATCTCGAACACAGTGGCGGCCATGTCGTCACTCACCTGGGGCCAAATTCCCATCATTCTGCACAATTTACTAAATCAGAGGTCTTGGTAAGAATGCTGAATTACGGAAAGTCTTCAAAAGGTGGGGTTTACTGCTTATAGACCATCGTTAAAACACAAAGAAAAAGTCATATAGATGCATATGATATTTAATATAGAGTGTTTTTTAATCCTATTCATTCATTATCGTTATTTTAAAGATAGCGTTTAAGGCAAGTTTATTTCTGTAAGTGCAAAGGTCAGTGGCATGGTGACCTAATTTCCCTTTGCTAGCCTGACAGGAAGAGTAAGGGAAAGACCCATAAGAAGAAAGTAGGAACTTAACATAAGAAAAAGTGTCAGAACTGTGTTCCTTTGATGAAGAAGTGTCATCTCAGGGCGCATCCCCTCTGAGGTAAAACGGGTTGTAAACACTTAAGCCACTTGTCGCAAGCACGTCACAAAGGGGTTGAAAATATTATTAACAAAATAGTTTAACCAGACCACTGAGCTGATTAACAGCTCTCATAGGGCTGGCCCAAGGGATAAAATGAAATGGAGTGCCAGGTCTAGGTCATAGGCCAAGCACTGGGACTTTATAAATGATGAATGAAAAATAAAGCTTTAAAAATAAATATGTAAAAGGCATATGCTTCCAAACTAGAACGCACGCACACATTAAATACGTTTACTCACGTTTCCATCGGCACAGTAAAAAAATAAGAAAAAAAAAATAGAACTCAGAATAAGTTAATATTTATAAAATTCAGATTTTTAAAATTTATATATCAAATGCCCCGTGATTTTTTATTTTCAAAAATTACTTCATATTTTACCAGTTAATTTACTATTCCTCACAAATATAAAAATTGGGACAATGTCGTAGATTCAGATAAAATTTCGACAATCGACCTATTTCCGAAAGTTGTTAACCATTGTTGGTTATATTTCGAACATTCACATAACATATGTTTATTTCTCATTATCACTTTGCATTCTGAGCATTGGGAAGCAGTGTCATGTGGGCTGCTCATTCAGTGTCCCTGTGTCAGACGAGTATGGCTTATTGGGAGACGTGTCAGAATTACTTGCGCATGGCCCTCTCTTTGGTGTGATGAACTCCATTTTCTAACATCAGATTTTATTTGTTTTCATTTATTTTCATGATCTTCATTCCATACATTTTGCCATTTAGTTATTATAATACCTACTTTATGTGTTATATAGTCGTTAACGGGGAAATTTGGGTTGCTTCTTTGGCTGCTTTATCAGCCTCTTCATTTCCTTTGATCCCTACATGGGCAGAGATCCAACATATATCTACATTTTTCCCATTATTATATCACTTACGGAGTAATAACTTAATTTGTTGTACAATATTTTTTTTTTAGCTTCTATAGCGCTTCTCGAGTCTCTAAAAATCACAGAATTATTAAATGAGGTTTCTTTAGTTATTTTTATGGCTGATGCAATTGCACACAACTCTGCTGTGAATACTGAGGCATTATTGGGTAGGAGAAATGATATGTTTTGTCTTGGGACACTGCAGCATATCCCAATCCGTGCTCTGATTTAGATCCGTCTGTATATACTACGTAATGTGGACCTTTTCGGCTTATATGCTCTATTGTATGTTGTCTTTGGTGTTCTGGGGTATATAATAAATATTTGATAAATATTTCAAGTATATGCAAATTATCACTTCATTCATTGTCCAAGGGGGAGGAAACTTTACTATTGAAGGTAATTGTACACTAATATTCAGTGACTCAAACAATCTTGTAGCGCCAAAGGTATGTGTACACTGTAGATTAAAATCTAGCTAGACCTGGCTTCCTCTAGTGAGACTAGCCTAAAGTGTGTGTACACTACACCATAATTTGCTTTCCGTAGAGCTTCGATGGAGTAGTTGTAGATTAAATCCAGCGAGACTGCTCTACCGTTAGTGTGCACTGAAGTGTGTTTGACCAGGAAGTCTCAGTCAGACTTGAGAGACTCATTGGTGAGATGTCACCTCCAGGCACCTATGTACTGTAGTTGCTGCAACTGCGACATTAGTCATGAAGGCGTTCAGGAAAAAGAAGAGAAAGCAAAGAGAGTGGGTCAGAAAATGGATAGACAAGCGAAATGAAGAGTCCCAATGCCACTTTTCTTCTTTTTATTTTCCTCATTTCACTCTTCATTTGGCAACACAGATTGTGCCACTTTCGTGTGGTTTCTGATTCAGGAATATTTAATGTCTTTGCTATTTCTTTTATAGCAATTGCCTTCTTGGCTTTATTGCGGTGCTGCATCAACGACACATTCCAGAGTTCTGGAACCTTTTGTATTGCTGTATTAATGACATTGTCTGATTACTATCACATTTCTATTTTTCATGGGACATTATTTTACTCGCGTTGTACAGCAGTTCTCTCCTAGATCGAAAAATCTATATAAGTCCACAAACAGATCTAGAGCAGTCTCGGTATGTGCTCTCCACCTCGTGTTCCCTACAACATCTGCAGACTACAACAACTCTGGCGAAATCGGAGATTAAGTCTAGGGACCACTCTCACCGCTGTTTTGCATTATTTAGAGAGCTCTAGCCAGAGCAAATCTAGCTAAAATATCTGCAGTTCATAACCTTAACAAATGATTGTTCATAAATTGTTTCATAATTCAAAATATATATATATATATATATATATATATATATATATATATATATATATATATATATATATATATATATATATATATATATATATATATATATATATATATATATATATATGCATGAATGTGTCCGCCTGTTTCTGCGTGTTGATTAAATGAACTGAAACTTTTCTCAAATAGAAGTAAGGTACTTCATGGAATTATACAGAAAAGTATTCCTGAAGAACTTTGCCATTTTTATAAATAGATCAAATGAAGGCCTGCCCAAGTCACCAACTTTTTCTAAATATACACATTATTCTAGTAATAAGTATCTTTTTAAAAGTTTGTGTATGTTTTCAGATAAACTTATAACTGCTTCTGTTGGATGTTTCGTGGAAACAATACAATTTTCCCTAGTTGCCCAACACTCTCTTTTTCGGACGTTTTTTTATGACACTTGATGACAAAGTACAGACCAATATCACTTTCTTTGATTACTTTTTCTGCCATCGGTCCTCAGTCCCTTTGTCATTAATATTTGTGAGCAATAGATACCAAATATAACTCGAGCCTCTATCAATTTCAGTAGCGCATCCTCCATCTTTTCGAGCTGTTGAATCCGACAAGTTTATTTCTTCGAGAATAACTTTGTAATAATCTTCCGATGTACGAAGTGTGATATAGTTTCGGTTAATAGGATTGTGATTTGTAAAAGGTGTCATTTTGTTTCTACCATATTTTCGAGCCAGCTACAGGCAAGTAGAAGAGAGAGAGAGAGAGAGAGAGAGAGAGAGAGAGAGAGAGAGAGAGAGAGAGAGAGAGAGGTTTTTTCTCGAATACTTTCAGACTGTTGTTTCACAACTGACAGTTGTTTTCCTTTTAATAAAACAGAATGAAATTGAATTAGTGCAGCAGATAGTCTCCTACAAAATTTTAAATATTTTTTAAAATAAACTTTAGTTCTGGACCACTTTGCTATATCTATAAATAAATTTGATTGCACAGGCAAAATGCATATAGTATCAATTCCGTTAGCACACACAACTCAAAATCTTGAAAAAATTTAAGAAATGGGTTTATAAAGACATTTTGAGAAACATTTTCTCTTATGTCATTATCTTTGCAAATTATCAGTGAAATATGCAAGAAATTATGAATCAGAATCACAAGAATGTATTCTTGCATATTTGTATGATTCACGGCTCAGGGTCAGTTTAGGTCGGGTCGTCTCACCACCCCTATCCCCGTTAGGTTAGGATCCAAAGCATTAAGGTAGGCTGAGTTAGGGTAGGATGTTTCCCTGTGGAAATATGAAGTTTCTGATGTATATTCGTGTTTTTAACGATGTTTTGTTAATTTTTTGTAAGGAATCCATAGGCTAAGTTTATTGAATTTTGCGGAGACCTTGATTTGCAAACGAAATAGGGACTAGTATAATCGTTCGGAACACCAGCGAAGCCATAGCAAAAAAATATTTCTCTTGCATAACCACTGGTGTGTGTTAAAGAAATATTATAAATATGTATTGCAAGTAAGAATTTGTCTTATTTTCTTTTATGTGACTGAAAATTGCTTTATATGAAATGACTGGTGATGAGTGCTCCTTCCTATCTATACATTTATCTAACATTACGCCGACCGTTTCAACATTCATCTATAACTGCCTGTTACCTGCTGAACTAGGCTCAATTTGTTCATTTCAGAACGGAACGACGTAAAGTTATGCATCTTAGATACAATTCTCAAGAGTCTTATTAGAGGTTAAGTCCAGGTAAATGGTCATTTTCAGTCGCATGTGTCATAATCAAATAGGATCATTTGTTACGAGAGACAAGTTTCACTGGAGCCTGAGCAGCTGACTCAGTTGATGGAGGATCGATCAAAATGGTTTGATCTGAAAGTTTGAGCCACTTGAGGTCTGATGTGTGTGTGTCTGCTTGTCAGAATCTGTGGAATGTGTGTGTCTGTGTAGTTAGTGACTGTAAATACAACTTCAATTTTAGCGATAATAATTATACAAAAAAATCACATAACCAAATGAACCACCGGAATGAAAAAAAAAAATCCACAATAATGTAAATGTAGAAACATCTATTTAAAGTTAACTATTTCAAATATGTATTTACATTTACATTTTTGAGGATTTTTTCACAGTGTTAACAATATCCTGTATTTTCAACAAATAACACCATATTTTCTTTACTCTAAATTGATTAATTAGGGTGCGTCCACACTACAGGAGAACATGTCATTGCCACGCGTCGGCAACTCATGCACACACATCACAAACAGGTTGAATATAAATCAACGACTCACTGGTAGTCCTAACCAGTGCTTCGTACGATATTCTAGTATTTGCCGAAGGTTTGTTCTTCACTTTCGGTTGTTGACTTGTTGTCAACCTGTTTGTAATATGGATGCGATAAGTTGCCGCGTGTCTTAAGACGTGTTTTGCTTTAATGCGGATACACGATTATGCAGTAATATTATGTTATGGAACAAGATTTCGGTAACTTTAACGATGTGTTCTGAAACACCGATGGAACACTTACGGCGTCCTGCAACTAGAGCACAACAATCTTTGGGCGAGCGATAACATGGAACTTGTTCCATAACCTTGGCCAACATATCAGACCACATGAGCATTACCTATGACGTAAAGTACAAGAGGAAGACCACTTGGCAAGCCTCAACAGACACAGTTCTCTGATAACTATTATAAGACCATCAGTCACAAATGGCCATCAACAGATTGACTAGGATTAAAATATATACAAAGTTGATTAGAGTTTGAAATTTTTTCTTTTGTGCCTCTATTTTGTGTTTGGTACATTTCAGTTCTCGTAGTAAGAGACCCATACAACGAAGTCTGGTGTTGTCAGTTGTTTAACTATGATCAACCATCTGAGTTGTGACAGCGCTTTCTATCATGTGGTTTTATACGTGAAAATATTCACGTCATATTATTACCAGAATTGACTTATTCGCCTCATGGAGGAACGCAGAGTAATGTGTCCTCAGATCCTAATTATGCTTCACAATTGTACGTACTATTTTTCTGTATCAAGTGAACTAGGATCTCAAGGGTAATATATTAATGTATTCCTTCCTCTTAATTCAGTTTTGAAATGAGCTCATGAATAACAAATGTGCATTCAGTTTTACATGCTATTTTGGATCATTCATTCCCGTTCACTAAGAGGTTTATCATATATATATTATCTATCTATCTATCTATCTATATATATATATATATATATATATATATATATATATATATATATATATATATATATATATATATAGAGATATATATATAGATATATAGAGAGAGAGAGAGAGAGAGAGATAGAGAGAGAGAGAGAGAGAGAGAGAGAGAGAGAGAGAGGAACCATAATGTATATATTTACACTTCATGTAGAAATTTCATATAGAGAGAGAGAGAGAGAGAGAGAGAGAGAGAGAGAGAGAGAGAGAGAGAGAGAGAGGGGGAACCATAATGTAGGCTTCACTTCATGTAGAAATTTCATATATGGTTCATTGTAAAATGAACAATGTACTTGTTAGAAATCGGTATCATTTTGTACATTGATAGTTAATATAAGATCCTTCCTAAAGCTTCAAACATTTCATGGTAAAGCGAGTCTACTAAACGTGCTTGTTAAGAGCCTACTTTAGCAAACCCTGTATAATAGATAATCAAATACTCAACGTATGTTTTCGAATCCCCTTTATATATTATGATAAGGCCTCAACAACTGCCTAGCATACATCAGCAATTGTCATTGAGGTTATCTACTTGAAAATTCAGAAGAGGGTAGTTACCAGTTACAATATACCGTTTGTCATCAAAAGTCTTTCATTTGGTGTAATAGCCAGAGGAAAATTAATTTTTTTTTTCCTTCCACAAGCGACAGCAGTTTCTCAGTTGTAATTTTTAGATCTACATTTGGCTTGTTTCTCTCGAAATTCTTTTCTCACATTTATTATCCTTTCTAATTATCTTTTCTTTCGACATTTTGAGTACAGCTGTTCTACTGTCGAAACTCTCAAACAGTGTGGACTGGGTTTGTTCCGTAACGTTAATGAGACAGATCTAGGTCTTGCCTTAACCTCGAGTAACCCTTGTAACATGTTTCTGTAAGGATGCCACCACTCTGTTACAAACACGCGTCGCCAGCTCATCGTACAAACATCACAAACAGGCTGAATACAAGTCAACGACTTATGGTAGTTCTAACCAGAGCTTCGAACGATTATCTAGCATTTGCCAAAGGTTCGTTCTCCACCGACGGTCGTTGTTGAGTCGTATTCAACTTTTTTATATGTGAATGGAATAAGTTGCCGACGAGTGTCTATGACATGTTTACTGCAGTGTGGACTCACCCTTGCGTACCTGACGTGTCTCTCGCGTGGACGCTCCTTGGGACAATATTATCTTGAAATACTGTACGTTTCAAATAATTGATTTCCATAAGTCTTCCGTCTAGTCTTCGGAAAACCAATAGAAAAGTTCCTTTTTGAATTTACTGAAATATTAATATAGAAATTTAATATGCTTTTGAACTAGCCATTTTTAAAATGAGAGATGCATTTGTGCACGATACAAGCATACAAATGTCGTTTGAGGCACAGCAACAAATAATAAACAAACGAGCCCATACCCTCGGTCATTACCTGAAGTCTTGGTTTTTGTGACCCAAGCATGGCCTCATTTTCAGGGAACTATTAAATGCATTGACTTGATTAACTACGTCTGTAATTTTCTCTCGAGGAGGATAATTTCCTCTCAACCTCAGACGCTGAAGAGTCAAGTTTCTTTTCTTTGTGGAGTAGATTAGAAGAGTGAAGGAACTGGACGCTTAATACAAAGAACAAACTCTGGTAAATCTTGCTGGTTTTCACTCGTTTATGTTTAGTAATTATGAGTAATTACGGGGTTTCTTCTTGCGAGAAGACTGCCATCACAAAAAATGTAATTAATCTTATTAAGAGTTGCGAATTTTCGCCTGTCTCTTGCGCTTCGTTTATTCCGACCCTTTTTTTAGTTTCCTATTTATTTATTTATCTTATTTTCTTTTAAGAGTTTTGGTTGCTTTATCGATTTATGATTATGACCTAAGAATTTGAATTTAGTGATCATCAGTTTTGCCTCAGCAAAGTCAAAATCAAACGAATTTTATGTCTATAGATAGAATTGATTTTTTTAAAGATAATATTCAAAGTTATATCTTTGTACTGATAAATCATACTAACAGACAGAAATAGATCATGAAAAACTTTTTTAAAAAAAGCGTAGACACTCCTTTAAGAGACAAATGGAGAACACAAGAGGGAGGTAAATAAAATAGATACAAGAAGAGAAGAAATTGGGTCAGATCAATGCATCAGAGTTTGTGGTTCATGATGGAACGCAGATTGTGTGACCTGCTTCCTTCAAGATTCAATTCCAGGTTTTTTTGTTTTATCCTTTAGATAAAGTAGACGTTTATTCCTGCATCTAGTATCCCATAAAGGAGTTTTCTGGCTCGTGTAGTTCGAGAGTTGGTTTCTGTTGTAGGATCCAAAATATGTTATCAATGCAGCAATGATTTCGTGCTCATGGTGTGTTCTTGTCAATAACTTTTTATTTTTGGATTGTGTGTCTCTCGGTGGCTATTGATTTCTGTCGTATTTGGTGGGTACAGTGTTTGCCGTTCGTTTTGGCCAGATTTTGAATGTAAAATGAATATCTTTTACTGGAAAAAAGTGTTTAGACGATGGATAGGGCATATTTTTTTTTATTTTCATTATTGTTATAGGTCTGAATTTTTACATTTTTTGTTGCTTTCAAAACTAGCGTTATTATTATTATTATTATTATTATTATTATTATTATTATTATTATTATTATTATTATTATTATTATTATTATTATTATTATTTGTTAGTGATATTTGTTAGTGGAGGGTCAAAATTTTGTGGTGTCTTGAGGAGTTGGTTCCATTATTATTGGAAACGAGAATTTTCTATAAAAACTTTCATAAAGGATGGGGCGTCATTTGGCTGAGGGTTCCTTCATTACATTCGGGGGAAGGGGTTACAACCTTTCCTTTCTATTTAATAAGTTTCCTCGGATTTTAAATGAAAGACAGTAGCTTTAGGCCAAGCGCCATCCAAAGGGTTTTTTTATTGGCGGGAATTTTAAATTTTTATGGGATTAACCGGTATTTTTTTTTTTATTTTAATTTTTGGTTTCCTTTGAAAAAGAAATCTATGTCAAATAATTGCTAATAACCTGTTACCATCCTAGAGGAACTTTGATAAGCTTCTATAAGTTACCGTAAAATAGTTTTCAGCATTTCAACATAGCAACCTTACATGCTTTCTTACAGTGGCAAAATCTGTCTATGTAGCAGTCGAGATCCTCAGGTACAAAAATGGCAAGGAAAACATTCTGTTGGTTCAACCCTCGAGGCCAATTCAGTTTCAGTATAGTTGGGGTTACTATATATTGCTGTTTGCGATGATAGTCAATGTAAGATGTAATATCCAGCTTACAGAGGATTAGCTAAAAATGTCTACAGGTGTTAATGAAATCTTTAATTTTAAGGGATGAATAATACAGTTCTGAAAGACATAATTGGATAATCAAGATGAAAACAATGAATTCGATGCTGTGTTTGCTGAACCACTGTATGGTGTGGATCACTTGGTGTAGCCTGCTTCTGGGACAAACAGGTGAACACCGCAAAGCACGCTGGTGGGCAGGTGCTCTGGGCTGCAGTGGCAGGTACCCAGGTGGGTTACTTGATGTCACACACAACCTTCCAAGGCGTCGGCCTCAAACCTGCACTAAGGAAGATAGGCTTTCATTGAGCCCTTGCTAGGGAATGGCTGTGAGGTGGGTTTCCTGTGGCTGCCTGATGCCGTTGCCATGCGGTGTTTTGCTTGTGAATGGAAGCACAAAAGGGAATGATGATTGGGCAGACTGTTAAGATGTTCAATGGGATTTCGAAGTTACATAGATGCCACAGTAGATGTCTTGTCCAAAGGCTGCATTCAGATCAGTATTCAGAATACAGTAAAACTAAGGTATACTTGTTTGCAGTACTTTAGAACAGAAAGGCGGTGGAATATTATTTTCATGGAGTGTCAGAGAGGGTAGATAATTCAAGGGTCTTACAAGAAGCGTGATAGACTTTAAGGTTCCCATTAGACCAAGTAGAGAAGGTGGGGAGGGGAGTAATGTTGCAGTTGAAGATCATTTGTAACTAGGAAGCACACATGGAGTGAAGTGGAGTGGAGTGGGCGAAGGCAGGTAGATAACCCTGCTTATGAAGTAGCTCCTATTTGGTAGTAATCGTTAATCTGTGGTTATATGCTGAAATCACCAGCAACTGTTGTTTTGTCCTTCTCTAGAGCACCAGCTAGTTTGTGGGGAATGGCTTATTGGTTTTCTGCTGTGAAAAGGATAACACCAACATCTCTGCCAGCCTTTTAGACCTAACTTGGGTTTCTTTATCCTTTTTAGTCTTCTGTAAATGAAAACTATTGAGATGGCAGTGTTTGTCCATCCGCACTTTTTCTGTCCGCCCTCAGATCTTAAAAACTACTGAGGGTAGGGCCTGCAAATTGGTATGTTGATCATCCACCCTCCAACCATCAAACGTACCAAATTGCAGCCCCCTAGCCTCAGTAGTTTTCATTTCATTTCAGGTTAAAGTTAGCCATAATCGTGCGTCTGGCAACGATATAGTACAGGCCACCACCGGGCCGTGGTTAAAGTTTCATGGGCCGCGGCTCATACAGCATTATACTAAGACCACCGAAAGATAGATCTATTTTCGGTGGCCCTGATTATACTCTGTACAGGAAACTCGATTGTGCCGAAGAAACTTAAACGAATTTTTATTTAGTTTTTTTCTTGATCCCATCAGACATCAGGCATTGGTATTGATTTGCATCTAGCAAACTTCTTTTTGTCTTTTGAATATTTATTCATGTTTGTCCTTAAATATTTGTTTTGCTCACTCAGTAGTTTTTTTTTTTTCTCTCATTGGTACTATGTCATCTCTTCTGTCAAGCAACTGGTCTTCAAACAGTGTCCGTTTATCACTTTGCTTCTCTTTGAATTCTCGCGTCATTATGTACCGTTTAAATCATAATACTACCAAAAACCTGCCCTGGCATACTAAGTGATGTTACACTTCTGTAATTTTTACAGGCTCACCAATCAACTTTGCCTTTTTTAGAGAAACAGTTATTTCTCGTACTAACTCCATTGGAACCCTTGTCTAATCCAGACATACCTAACGCACACTGGTCATTCATACTTTCACTACCATACTGCAACACCTCACATGTATTCAGATCAACCCTTGTGTACCTCCATTTTTCTGTCTGTTACCCAACAAGAATTCTCAAACTTATATCCAGGACTGAATTCACGTCAGGCAGGATTTCTGTGGTTGCAGCCTTTTCATTGATGTTCGTTTCCACCTCTGAATAAGATACGGTATTCAGGCCAGCAGAAATTTGTTCCTAAATGCGAAGGAGTCGTCATTTTTTATCCTGATGGCAAAATACTGAACGTAAAGCTGTTAGGATAATGTAACCATTATTAAGAAATATTTCTTATATTCTTCTTTTAACGTGCTTTCGGATACATTATATCTATAAGAGCAATTACTATGAATGTCACGTAATTCGTTGTCGATAATGAATTATTATTATTATTATTATTATTATTATTATTATTATTATTATTATTATTATTATTATTATTATTATTATTATTATTATTATATGTTGGAGGCTGGACTTGAAATATTGCTAATTAGAAATAAAAGAGATCGAGTGGAGTGATTTTTTTGAGATCTTCATATTTTCATGACGTTTCTGACTACCGGTGAGATACACTGCAAATGTGTTGGGTTTTAATGTCGTTGCTTTTATGAAACCTTTGCTCTGGCAACATCCACATCTGTTCTTTAACTTAATCAGCGGCTCTTCTTTCCAGTGACGTTCTTTGATGGAAATTTAGATCTGGCGTTGCATTCCGTCGTTAAATGAGTCATTTTGGGTCCCATTAAGGTAATTTGCCCATCTACGTCCATGCTTAAGTATTAATATTGCTGATCCATAAAAAGGATACTTGCAATATGATGGCTTCTATTAATATATTAGTCGTGACGTCTTTCAGGAGTTGTAATTGGAAGTTTGTGGGATAAGAAATTGCTTATGGGTAATAGTGAAGAGAAACTGCAGGGTTTGGTGAAAGAGATTGGAAGGCTGGCAAGAGGAGGAAGTAAAAAGGACATCTCTATGATATGATAGTCATCTTACAAGAGAAAGAGGAATCCAAGAATAGAGGGATATGTATCGGTGTTGGGATGAGGAAGAAAAGAATTGTTTTATTCGATCAGGATTGACATGATATTTAACCGATAATGATGGGATTAAATAAGACATGAATCAGTGCAAAGATAACCAAAGAAGGTAGTAGGAGGGTTAAAAAAGGTTGGAAATAAAAGATACTTATTGAAGTCTTAAAATGTATGAACAGATGGCTGAGCCAGCTTTCCTTTGATATTAAAGTGAATATTGAAGGGAAGTGGAAGAAATAAAAGTAAAAAGGAGCTGAAAAGGCGGATTAATATGTTGAAAGTTTGTGTTTCGAATTTATCCATCAGCAGCGCAGAAAGGAAAGAAAATTTAACTCTCTCTCTCTCTCTCTCTCTCTCTCTCTATCTCTCTCTCTCTCTCTCTCTCCGCGGTTAACACGAACGCAGAATTAATGAATTCAGATTTATTTGTTTTCCTGGACCCTCCTAAATATAAATTCCCTGCAGGTGCACAGTTCCGCTTCTCGGTTTTGACCTAAATGTTCCAAGTGACATATTTTTCTTTACTTTTCCGCTTTGATTTTCCATCATAAAACGAAAGAATAAGTATGGTTGCTCTGCCGTATATTTGGGTTAAAGGTAGGATTCAATACATCTACTAGATTCAGGACCACCATTCAAAATAATTCAGTATATCCGCCATCTTCCGCTGACCATCGTTTCGAAATTGGTTTCTAAAATTTCGTGCGAGGTGAAAAATCAAATGTTTAACTACAGCAGCGATATTGCATAGTAACCAATATGAACTGTTTCATCACGAATTCCAAATCAAGTTCTTTGCTCAAGCATCAACACTACGAAACAAAGAGGATCTCTTTGGAGGAAAACTTTCATGGCTATTCTTCTTTTTTCCTCCGAGTCATAAAGAGGAAGAAGCATCGCCGGAGAAAAATATGAGCTTGATGCATCAGCGGAATGTGGATGTGGGAAAGGAAAGGGAACCAAACGTCCTATCCTGACCTTTTCCTCTCTGGTGGCCTGTCACTGTATTGACAACAACAACTGGCTGACTAGCATATTCTACACCTTTTCACCCTTAAATTAAAAAATTGAACTTCATTTTAAAGTAGTAGACTTTCATATTCAAAAATTGAACTTCATATTAAGAAAGTTGACTTTCATGTTAAAGAAATTGAACTTCAAATTAAAATAGTTTACATTCATATTAAAAAAGTTGACTTGCAGATTAAAAAGTTAAAGTTCAAATTAAAAATGTTGACCTCAATTTAAAAAAGCTGGATTTCAAATAAAAAAAAATTGACTTTCAATTTTAAAAAGTTGACGTGAAAGTCAATTTACATTTCCCCGCCTTGGGGGGTAACCCGTGTTTAGGACCGAACCGTCCGCACTTGGGTAGGGAGTCGAGCCGAGGCCCTTGCAAGCCATTGGGCCCTTTCAGCGCCCAGTATTTACACTCTGGTTGGCCACGTGCTGTAAGGTCGTTCTTGCTTCCCTTCTCCAACCAAGGGTTGCGACCTGGAGGTGGTGAGTCCACGCCTCTACTATATTTGCGCTGAGGAATCGGAGGGTGCAACACCGGGGGAGGAAGGAAGGAAGACTTGCCAACCCCCTACCGTGGAGTGCTTCCTCCCGTCAGCTCACTTGGCAGAGCGTCGCCTTGCCAACTGAAAGGTCTTGGGTTTGATCGCGCCTCCTGACACCGTCACGGGCCCCTCTAACCCTGGTGCAATGATGCGGTTAACTGTGGACGAACACGGGTCACTCCATGGCGCTTAATAGAAGCACTCCATGGTAGGGTTGGCAAGCCTTCCTTCCTTCCTTCCTGGTGTTGCACCCTTAATATTCCCCAGCTCTTGCGGCGCGAATAGAGTAGAGGCGTGGGCTCACCACCTCTAGGTCGCATGCCGCACAAGAACCTCGGCTCGACTCCCTACCCAAGTGCGGACGGATCGGGCTTAAATACGGGTTACCCTCCCCCCGGCAGGCGAAATGTAAATTGACTTTCAAGTCAACTTTTAAAACTTAAATTCAATTTTTTTAAATTCGAAATCCAGCTTTTTAAAAGTGAGGGTCAACATTTTTAATTTGAACTTCCACTTTTAATTTGCAAGTCAATATTTTAATATGAAACTTAACTTTTTCATTTTAAGTTTAATTTTTTTATATGAAAGTCAACTTTTTAATATGAAGTTCAATTTTTTAAAATATGAAAGTCAACTTTTAAAAATGAATTTTTTTTTTTGAGATTCAAAAGGTGTAGACCAGCGCTAACAAGGTGACAGAGGCGACAGAACACCTCCCTCTGCTATAAAGCTGTAAGGAGTCCTGTTCAGTACCCAGAACTGGCAAGCGAGTGGAATTAAGGTTTGAAGTGTTTCAGGGTTTTGAGACTGATCCGAGACTGTAGCTAAGGTTTGGTTACGAAAGATAATGTCTAGAATCCGATCTTAAGGATTGATAAGGTTAATTACAGCAATGTCAAGATATGAGTTGCAACAGGGTTCCTGTAGATTTTTTAGCAAAAGGACGTGATAGAGTAATGACAGGTGCAAAACACATGCCCCACGAATTTGTGCGGATAACTCATTTTGTTAAAGCAATATCTAGTTCTTTTTTTTGTGATGAGAGTACCGCCTCCTGGCAAGCGATCAGTCTTATGCTAATTTAATCCCCAGCGATTCCTGGAAGTAAAAGTGAAGACATTTTGTGTAAAGAAGATGGAAAGCTGCAGAACTTTGCAGTTGTCTGTCATAAGACCTCTCTTCAACCTCAGATCAAGCAGTCCTGAATCACTCCCTTACCTTAAACAAATATCCCCCCCGGGGGGGGGGGGTTAGTGCCGCCAGCGCACCTCATGCGGTGCACTGTAGGTATTACTTAAGGTTATTTGGAGCATGCTTTCGGTCCCTAGCTGCAACCCCTTTCGTTCCTTTTAATGTACCTACTTTCAAATTCTCTTTCTTCCATCTTATTTTCCACCCTCTCATAACAATTGACTCATAGTACAGCTGTGAGGTTTTCCTCCTGTTGCACCTTTCAAACCCTCTTACTCTCAATTTCCGTTTCAGCGTTGAATGACCTATAGGTCCCAGTGCTTGGCCTCTGGTCTAAATTCTGTATTCAAAATTTAATTCAACAAATATCGTAATCCCCTGGGGATTTGGACAGTGAATATTGGCAAATATTATAATGATGGCATAATAAGATTTTCGTTCATTTCCATAACAGTAAGTGGCTGCTGTGAGGTCCTGTCCTCTTTGTTGACTAAATGGAATTCTCCTCCTCTTCCGTTTTGCGTAATTCCTGAAGCTATCTTGGTTTTAGGGAAGGGCCTGCTGCTTACTTTGGTTATGAAGTCTTTCTGTTGTATTCCAGTTGTCTTTTCTTTTGCTTTATTCTTCATCAAATATACAATTCATCACCCATTCTGGCTTCCCAAAGACATTCAAGGTGAGGATTATTTATTGGGAATTAAACATTCTGATATGTTATAGCATTATGCTTTGTAAAGTAGTTTGCAGCAGAATATTAACACTATCAGTAGATATTTAGACGCATCTGGTTACTGCACAGAAACGGGAGAAATTCTAGAAGACAGAGAGAGAGAGAGAGAGAGAGAGAGAGAGAGAGAGAGAGAGAGAGAGAGAGAGAGAGAGAGAGAGAGAGAGGTCACAGGGCCTTAAAATCAGGAATTTACTATCATTGTTGGCCAACGCGAATGTCCTCCAAATAGGACATTTTGGAGGTCCTGAGACAAAAAGCAATAGGTGTTAGATTATAGGAGGTCCCCTGATAGGAAAAGGAAGAGCTAGAAAGACGAAGATCTCAAGAAAATATCCCTTTAATTCCAGTCTGAATCTTTTACTGCCACATTTCAACTTGTTCCTTTTCATGCGCATTCCTCTTGGACCTCAAGGCTTCCGCAGCCCATAATTGTTTAAGATTCATTATTTCGTATTTGTTTTATTGCTCTCTATGTCTGCTTTCTTTTTAGCATTTATCCCATGTGAAAAATATTTTAAGCCTACTACAAAAGTTAATGTTCTTTTTGGTGCATTGTTTTTGAAAGAAAATATATTTTTGATAATAATAATAATAATAATAATAATAATAATAATAATAATAATAATAATAATAATAATAATAATAATAATAATAATTCACGAAACTCTAAGTCATAAGACATAGCCGAATAATAATATGAATAATGACGAATTCCAAACTCTCTGTCTACCGTACAATCAAAGCATTGGAAGTGGATCATATCCTATAAAATGTGTCATTGAAAAGACATTCTCGGATTGCATGTTTGTTTTAAACTTTCTCTCCTGACGAGGGTGGAATTTGACTGATCAGGACATGATTAATGCATTCAGTATTTGATGTTCTAATTAAAAGTCATGCTGTAGCATTCAGTGGTATATTGCAGTTGAAACGTGACTTCAGGAATACAGGAAAAATCCTTTTGATTTCGTAAAACAGTATATTATTTCATACTTCTGCCAAGATGTTCTGTTATTAATAATTATTATATATATATATATATATATATATATATATATATATATATATATATATATATATATATATATATATATATATATATATATATATATATATATGCAATTCAAAATCCTCTGTATTATCGTAATATTGAACTCACCGTGCGTTCATTTATTTATGTTTAGATGAAACTGTTTCACTGAAATTATATAAACTATAGAAATAAAAAAGCATCTGCCATTAATAACAGGAATTGTGAACTAAGAAGTAAAGATATATTTGACTGTTTTATCACTGTTCTGTTTTTTACTTTCAACAAAGCTTTACCTTACCCACGAAAAATGATGGGTGTTCGTTATAAGGGTTAATATAAAACTATTAATGTAATAATTAATTTCAGAGTAATTGTGTGGCACAAATAAATTCGTCTTTAAATCTCACTTTTATACTTGCGGAAATGAATAGGTCTTTCATACTATACTGATACATTCTCAAAGGAAATTAAATGCTCAAATTCTTTTGCATTGAAGACTAAATTCTAATTAATTTGAAATGGGAAAGGTCATTCAATACTTGGTGCTAAAATACGCCAACTTTCCTAACAAGAGCCGAGATTTCAAGGAAACAATAAAAATTCAAGTCATATTTTATGAACATTAGATCTGCTCTAGGAATAAATCCCTTGAGTCTCCTGCTTTTATCATTTTCTTTTGTGAATATTTATCTAAATTCAATATATTGAAATGGTCAAGCATTTAGAATGAAGTTCTGTCACATAAATGTCGAGAGATTATTTATAAATGAATTGAAAAGATACATTTAATTTCACACAAGCAGCTCTTGATAAAACATTTTAATGTATATAACGTAAAAAAGTATTTCTACGAATACTCGAGGAAAGGAGAGCAAAGCGCTTTGATCTTCAAGACTGTTTAGATAAAATCGTTCATCTGACTTTAAACACTTCCTTCATATTTGGTAAATGCGCAGGATAAAAGCGAGAGATTGAACAATGCATTTGTAGAAGGGGTTAATGTAGATTTGATGATGCTTGTGAAAGAGACGATTGAAGGTAAAGGTCAGTGTCTATAAATAAATTGCATACAGAGGAGATGTAAGGTAGGGCTTTGACTGACATAGTAAAAGAGGTTATAGAATGATTTATAGGTGAAAAGCAGTATAAGTTTCTGCAATAAATCTTACACGAATGAAATATTTTTTTAATACTTGTATGAGAAGTTTGGGATTACGAGAGACAACTCAATTTGGCATACTTCAATAAATACAGAAACAACCTATGATAGAATTTACAGAGGATATATCGTATAGATGGTTGATTTTGTAAAGCAAATAAAGTTATGTAATTGAATTGAAATGTGTTTTATAGTATAAAGAATAAAGACTTTTGTTTCGGTAATCCAAGCATGAACTTGTTAGTGACTCTCTCTCTCTCTCTCTCTCTCTCTCTCTCTCTCTCTCTCTCTCTCTCTCTCTCTCTCTCTCTATATATATATATATATATATATATATATATATATATATATATATATATATATATATATATATATATATATATATATATATATATATATCCATGTATCTATTTATTTTCCAACAAAGGCTATATATACTTCAAAACTGAATTACCACCAACAGCAAGTGACCTTTAGCCAATTAAATTCTTAAATATTTCGATGACAGCGATTGTTGTATTGTTTATCACTCACACCACTCCCTTTGCAAATCCTGCTGTAAATGATACTATTAATAGTGATCATATCTTCTGTAATTTTATCATCGTTATCATTCGGATTATTTGCATTCCTCCCGTGCGGAACATGACCGAGAAGCCTTACTAATCTTGCCTGATTCCTCCGAGAGTTAATTGAAAGCTGCCTTGTCACATTTCGCAATAAAAATTGTGGAATAAGAAAAAATTGTCCAAAAAGAAGGTGGACGACGTTCGTCTTTTATATAGGAAGGCTCTTTTAATTATGTGTCAATGCTACCTTGAACACAAGCATTTTGTAGTAAACAAGTCATGGAGACGATTTTATCTCTTCAGTGAGCACATCATTCGAGAAAGTCGTACTGACTGCGGCTTCAGGTATTTCTCGTCAAGATAAGATTAAAGATTACATATTTTGTTTCCATTGGGATTTCCACGTTATAGAGGTGAGGAGAGAGAGAGAGAGAGAGAGAGAGAGAGAGAGAGAGAGAGAGAGAGAGAGAGAGAGAGAGAGAGAGGTTGTACTATTGTTATTGTCTTAATTTTGGTTTGGTTTTGTTTCCCTTGCGTAATGTTTCAAGAGAGAGGGGGAGAGAATTGGAATCTTTTGTAGTTATGCCTCTAATGCCTTAGTTGTAAACCAACAGCTCCACTCCATTTGCGCCAAGAACCGCCATGTCCTTTAATCCCTCTGATGCTGAGGATTTTCGTAGCATAAATCCCTTAAAGAAACGTCCAAACTCCACTGCTTAAAAACGTTTTAGGCGCCTCATTACTTTTCCCGCTTTTTCAGATTTCTTTCAGTCGCCCGCTTACCAGAAATTTACCGCGACTTGCCCTTAATATGAATTCCGTTCAGATATTGCAGTTTTGCATAGCGGAGTTGAACCTTCAGTAAAAGTGGTGGGTTCCACTTGATTTCAGCATTTTATTTCCCGTTTTATGATAACTGCAGCATATGTGGTGAGATATGAGAAGCCTGACTTCATGTTTGAGTTATCGCCAAGGAAATGGTCACGTTTGTTTCGATGGATTATTATTCCAAAGAAAACGGTTGAAGGAAATATTCTTAAAAGTGTTTGAAAGTTACGAAGTTGCTGCCTTTTGATTATACAGATTATATAAAGTGGTATGCAGGATGCGATTTGTCACATTAATTCAACGTCTCTAGTTCATTCTTTAGTTTTAACACTTTAAGGGACCCTGTGACTTATGACCCTATGTATTTATTTTTCATTTAATGCCAATTGAATAATTTCTGTGTGCATTGTTGATCTGGCCTTTCGGGGACTATAAACACGGTCTATTGTGACCTGAAGTGATGGTTCACTTAAGAAATATCACAGTTTTGACTGGAAAACTATATCCTTCTTATGTCTTCGCAAGAGAACAGAAACTCACCCCAAGAGCTATAACTTTGTTTTTAAGTTAAAGATATACAGCATGTGGAATTCTAACTGAACAATACCACCTGTAGGATTCTAACTAAACCAGACCTCCTTTGGGATTCATTTAAACCAGTCTTCTGTAGGATTCATTTAAACCAAACTTTCTGAAGGGATCATTTAAAACCAACTTTCTGTAGGATTCTAACCAAACCAAACTTTCTGTAGGATTCATTTACTCAAAATAGGGTCTACGCCCCCTCAGGAACTTCTGCAAACGCCCACTTGCCGCTAAACCAGCTCTCAACGCACCTTGAACAAGGCCTCTATTGAGACTTAAGCTTCAGACCAATCAGATTAAAGCAAATTGCCTGACGTATATCCGGGCCAATTAAAGCCTGGCCTCATTTCTCGCTTGGCTACCAGAGGGTGCGGATTTTATTTTTTCTTTAGCGGTTCCTGTGTCTGTCCCGAACAACTTTGACAGATATTATTTTGCGACGCAGGAATTCAAAATGTTTCCTGCTGGACGAAGCTTCATTACCGATGGAAGGAGACCCATGTTGACCAATTCTTGGTTCCTTTCCTTTAGAAGTCAGGGCGGGGGAAGGCGCATATAATCAGTCATCTTACGTCCAGTGGTTTATTAAACAGGATTGGTTATTTTCAAACGGAAAGGAAGATGATGAATTGGCATGGTGTTTTAATTCTCACATTTATTCGCATAAAGTGCTGGAGCTTGGCTTATTGCCTAAGTTTAGGACCTAAATTTGCATATCAGTTGGTTCCAGGGTTTCCATCGAGTGAAATAATGAATATGTATATATATATATATATATATATATATATATATATATATATATATATATATATATATATATATATGTATATATATATATATAGATATACGTATGTATGTATATATATATATATATATATATATATATGTATGTATGTATGTATATATATATATATATATATATATATATATATATATATATATATATATATATATACATATATATATCATTATGTATGTATATTAGTATTTGTTATCAAAAGTACACAAGGAAATTAAATGACAACCAAATCAATCATTAGACTCTTTTAGGAAGCGCCATAATGTCATTAAAATAAATAATAATGAAAAAGAAATGACTGAAGTGACTAATGCAAACCCCTTAGAACTACCTACGAAATGGTAAGTCAGTGTCC
>NC_089785.1:6884145-6899145 GCF_040412425.1 Macrobrachium rosenbergii | reverse complement strand
CCATTTCTTATATGTAAATATATATATATATATATATATATATATATATATATATATATATATATATATATATATATATATATATATATATATATATATATATATATATATATATATATATATATATTTTATATACACACATTATATATATATACATATATATATATATATATATATATATATATATATATATATATATATATATATATATATATATAAAATGTGTGTGTATAACAAATACAGACTGAATATTCTTTCCCCTTAAGACATTGCCCCATTAATTATCCTCAGAATTTATTTCAGTTTTTATAATCAAAATAATGCTAAGGAACCTACTAGAACATTTCAGTATATTTTAGCCATTAAAGAAGTACACATTAAACCCTAATATACATTCATATTATCGCTGTTTCCTTAGCTTTTATGTATAATAAAAATAACAGTCAAAATTCCCTAAAATCCCTTCGTCCTCATATTCCGTTTTCATGGACTCCTAAGATATCCCAAACACATAAATATGGCCATAAAACTGTCAAATTTCACCCAGTCGTTTATAGTGTAATTGAGCACTTTATTATCATACTTCATTTCTCGAAGAGGACGACGAGTGATATTTTTAGTCTGGTCAAGGAAATGGGGTGTATATAGTAGGCCTTTTTAGTATTTCCTCTATGGTTATAATGTATTTATTGATCTAACAGTAATTGTAACAACATTATGCATAATATATATAAAATAATTACTGTGGGATGTGAAAGGACCCTTATTAATAAATGAGGGAATTTCAGTTTCATATCATAAACACCTAGCTTTATAATCACTTGAAATGTTATGTGCCATAATACAAAGATACAAATGAACATAAGAGCGGTAATGAACATGATAAGATTTGAAATAATAACAAAATAACAGGGGAAGAAACCCATTAACTAGAATTTATGCTTTAATTTTCTTTTATGCACATTTTTAGCAATGAACAACTTAAACAAAACTGCTCGTAGCTTGCGATAGCTCGTGCTGTCTTCATCATCATCTTTGTGTTTTTAATTGTTTGTATTTCAAAATGTGTCTATAACAAGAAAACGGGAACGCGCAATTGGGTAATTTTCCCTTGTTATCAACGGAAAAGTTATTCATAAGAATCTCTTGTAAAATGTTAATCTTTCAACGTGGCTCTTTTCATAAAAAATAAATAAATATCATGTATAAGTAAATAAATACCTTATTTTGAAAAGTTCATAATCAGATGCGTTCTCGTTCTCTTAACAGCAATTCTACGGTGGCGCTCTTATCATACTTATGTAACTGCTTGAGTAGAGCGCCGCAGCTGAAACATGAATCTTATACTGGGAGGGAATTCGTTTTGAATACTTCCAATTGTATTGCATATTGTTTCTACGCTTTTAATGTTTTACCTCTGCCCTCCCGTTTGTTATACGATTTTTGCGTGTAGCTTTACGTAAAAGCCTTTATCCTGCAGTCTAATCGTATTCAGGTATTCCCTCCCTTATATTTATTTAAACGTATGTTAAATGTATATCGACGGCAGTGAAAACACGTACTGTAAATGACATTCTACTTGTTCTGCATATCAGAAAACATAATTGCTTTTTACTGCTGTTATATTTTAGAAAGTCTGGATTTAAAATGTGTACGCTTTGTATAGAAAAATATAGGGTAGTTTTATGATGGTCGAAGTAGTAAATGGTATGCAATATAAGTATTTCCTGATATGTGTATGATAGTACATACAGGGTTATCATGATATTTGTGCCATTTTGAAATGTGATTGGATTGGCAGCCTTATCTATTTCATGCCCAAAGAAAGCAAGAACAATAAATAAATGATAAAATGCAGATGCACCATACCATTGCGGGAGCGACAGAAGCGCCTCTTAAGGAAAGAAAAGTTATTAGAGTCTGAGAAACAGAAGGAGAAAGAGAATTCCAAGGTTTCGAGTGGAAGGCAGTAGTCACCGACCTTTGTAATCTGGGGAACAATCGGTTAGTCTTATGCCAGACTCTGTCAAACTCCTTGGGGGTATCAAGAGCGATAAAAACAATTCTCCGAAGTGTCGTAGAGGCAGTGACCAAACATCAGTGAAGTAGGAAAGTAGGCAGCCTCGCTGGGATCTTAAATATTCATTTTTTGAAGCTCTATCATTCCACCTTCAGAGGTACTTTTGACTTTGGTTTTCAAACTAGAGGAGATTCCTTGACAGCATTGCGAATCCGAATTAAATATTTTGTGTTTCTGCTCTTTATCGATATTTTGATACCTCCCATTCAGGAACAGAACGCTGAAGGATATATTTATTATTTTTAAGTGTTTCACTATTGGCATTAAATTTACTTACGTTTAATGATTTTGCTGAGTAATTAAGTTGCATTTTTAAACGTCCAGTTATGAGAGAGAGAGAGAGAGAGAGAGAGAGAGAGAGAGAGAGAGAGAGAGAGAGAGAGAGAGAGAGAGAGAGAGAGAGAGAGACTCTAGACCTTATATTTATACATTCGTCTGCATGTCTGGTAACGCTGCCAGAAGGAAACCTAAAGTGGCTCTAAAAAAAAAAAAAAAAAAAAAAAAAATTACTATTGAGTTTAGTTTAAGAGAGAGAATATTCGAAACACTATCATGTAATAGTCAGGATTTTGAGCCGGCAATAACAATATTTAATATAATCAAAACAGTACCACGCAACACAGCCAAATGGTAATGAAGCCTATTAGTGCAGCAGATAATTGCATATTTCATAAGAATCGTTCAGATAGTGAAACAAGCATGAAATTTTGCACAAGTGCTCTTTAAAGTTCCCTCTATCAGAAAGGGCGCTGGCCACGCAAAAATTTAATATGGCGGCCAAATTCAAGATGGCGGCCAGTATCGACAGATTTTGGCTAATTTTTTCACTAGAATGGCATGTATTTGCTTCTAGCAATATGGTAAAGCTCTTCCATACTATTTCTTGTGAATATTATGTTTCTGTAGCTTCCCAGTACAGTTTACCTTTAAATATGGGGGCTATATGGCTGCCAAGAAAAGGTAGAAACAATAATTATAATGAGAAATAATGCCCGTTCAACAATTATCGTTTTAAACATGGATCTTGGTTTCTGTGGTTTTAGATCCTTATGAGGCCATCTCTTTCGAATAACTCATCAATTTTGAAGGAAAATTAATAAATGTAAAAGAGTGTATGTCTGCACACAACCAGGGCACACTGGTGACATCACTGCTGTGTAACTCAGCATGGGGTTCAGTGCCAGCTAATCCAGCTTTACTAATCCTGTAGTCTTAGACTAGTAGTTGTAGTATAGTTTAGTTTAGTGTCCCAAATGCTTTCTAACAGCCCCAGACCAGCTATAGTTAGATAGCCGCACCTGAATAGACAGGATGTGCCAGCGGCGGGAGAGCTCTGGTGGAGGCAGGAGTTGCTTCATCTGGAACTGCAGAATCCTTCCTGTCAGCTGCAAGTGTAACCAGGACACGGCAGATGCACCAGGTTACAGCCTCTAGTTTGTACAAACTCCTGAGGACAGCATACACTGACTACTGTGCTGAGAAAGCAAACAACAATGAGCAGGCATTAGAGTTTGAGGAGTGGTGTGACCTTCGAAGACAGCAGAGTCCACAGTTCCACTTCTGGCACATGGTGTTGTCTATGGAACTTGTGATATTCCTACTGATCAGGTCCTTCCGTGAGGCCAATTTTGTCGTCTACTGCCAGGCATTGCATGAGCTGATACCCTACTTCTTTTCCAACAATAATACAAACTATGCTCGTTGGCTGCCTATTCACCTCAGGGACATGCTTACCCTAGAGAGTTCACACCCAGAGTTGCACAAGGAGTTCAAGGCTGGCAACTTTGTTGTGCACAAGACCAGTCGCCAGTTCTCAGCAATGGCTCTTGACCAAGCTCATGAGCAGACCAATGCCTTTATAAAGGCTGATGGCGGAGCCATTGGGCTGACTGAAGATCCGTCAGCACTCAGAAGATGGATGGTGGCTGGCCCAGAGATCATCCGCTTGGTGTCTGCATACGAAACAGAGGTTCAAAGTAAGGAGTCTAATGAGCAGACAACACACCATGAACAAACACCTCATTCGCAGAAGACATTCTTGGAGAGAGTCAGCAAGCTGTCATTGGCTTTGCAACACTTGGGAAGTCCTTTTCAGGAAGAGAGCCAGGATCTGTATTCCATTGACAACAAAGACATTGCCCACCCCAGCTCAGCAGAACTTCTACAGACACACCTTGACAGAGGCCGCACTAAATTTCAGAAGTTTTCAGACTCTTTGGCAAACAATGCAGTCTCCTTCTATGAGCCGATAAAGAAGAACAGAACTGACTTCTTCAGGCAAGAAGCTGCTCCTGTAGAACAGTCAAAGCAGAAACTTCTGAAGGAGGATTGCCAGCTTTTCTCAAAGCTATTTATATCCTGTCAGAGCCGTGAATGTGATCTGCAGGAATTCTTCCAGCACGAGAATCAAACATTCCCAGCTTCCCTTAGTGAGGGTGGTAGGCTGTACACATGTCAGAAGTCTCAGCTGACCTCGGTCCTGGAGAGTCATGTTACACTAGAAGACAAAGAACCAAAGACTGATGTCCTCATTGTAGATGGATCAGCTTTGGTCCATGCCTTGCCACCAAAGAAAGGAAAGACCTTTGAGGGCTATGCACTTTGCGACTTCTTGCCTGTGATACAATCCTATAGCAGCAAGTACACATCATCACATCTTGTATTTGATGTATACAATACATCCAGCCTCAAAGCTGAGACCAGGCTCCAACGTGGTCAAGGAGGAAGGCGCAAGGTGACAGACAAGAACACAATTCCATCCAACTGGCGCAATTTCCTAAGACACGATGCCAACAAGACAGAGTTGTTCCAGCTCCTGGCAGACAAAGTTGCCCAGATGTCTGCCACAAATGTTGTCATTGCCACGAAAGGGTCTGCTGTCCTCAGCACTCATGAGGCTAGTCTTCAGGGACTGGAAAAGTGCTCTCATGAGGAAGCTGACACCCGCATCTTTCTCCATGCCAAATATGCCACAGAACATGGAGCCAAGACCATCACGGTTAAAGCAAATGACACAGATGTTCTTGTCGTTGCAGTCAGTGCTTTCTCCACTCTCCACAATCTAGGGCTAGAGAAGCTATGGGTGGCATTTGGCCAAGGCCAGAGCCTGCGCTGGATTGCTGTGCATGACCTGTGCAACTCTCTGGGCCAGGAGAAGGTGAATGGCATGCTCTTCTTCCATGCGTTCACAGGCTGTGATACAGTGTCAGCCTTCCGAGCAGGGCAAGAAGACCGCCTGGCAGACATGGAACATCTTTCCAGAGGCCTCCACTGTGTTCTCCAAACTGAGTCACTACCCTCTCAGAGTGGAAGAGAGTGACCTGAAGGTCCTGGAGAGGTTTGTCATACTTATGTATGAAAGATCCAGCACTGCTGGCACTGTGGATGAGGCTAGACTTGATATGTTTGCCAGAAAACAAAGGGCATATGAGGCCATTCCACCAACCAGGGAGCTCTCCTCCAACACAGCAAGCGTGCTGCGTACCAGGCTGGTTGTGTGTGGGGGCAGGCCACCCAGTGTCAGCCACAGCCAGAGAACCCTGCTGAGTGGGGATGGCAAAGTCTGGTGAAGCATGGCAAGTCCACTGGACAACCAACTCGCCCTTAGCCAAGAGTTGCCAACAGCTTACCAAATGTGGATGCAAAGCAGGCTGTCGGGGAAAGGTGCAAGTGCTACAAGCTGGGTCTTCCCTGCACAGCTCTGTGCACTTGCAAATGTGAAGTCTAGATAAATATTGCCCTCTCTTCAGTAGATAATCTAGCTTGAGCATCCAACGTGTCATGCTATGCCTACCTTCTTATCCTCGAATTTTTCAAAGGTGTAGGTTGAGAGACCTATACATAGATTTTGCGTTTAGTCCGTATTTCTCTTCTTTTCTTTTATGGTTACAGTCTTAGACACAATGTTGTATGTGACCATACCATTACTATTTCAGTTGAAAATAGCATATTAGTTAAACTGTCTGATCACATGAATATACCATTAAATAAAAACAGTTGGTCTCTATGTCTGCTAGCGCTGTGGATAGAAAAAAAAACTTTTATGGCAACCATTTTGTACGCCATCTTGGTTACAATTCATTTAGTAAGGGTTTTCAATAAAATGTGTGGTATGGAACATTTTTATAACCTAAAAGTCGAGGTTTAAAAAAAAAAAAACTGGCATATTCCATCCAATAGATGCTCCCAAACCAGTGAATCTCAACATAGATGGCGGCCATTTTGAAAAATAGCCGCCATCTTGATTTTCAGGTGGCCAGCGCCCTTTTCTAAGAGAGCGTAGTCTTAGGAATGTTTGTGCCAAATTTCATGCTTGTTTCACTATCTGAACGATTTTTACAGCAATCTGCTGCACTATATAGCAAAAGATTGAGTGTATGGATGATATGAATCTTCCCAGAGGATATCAGGAAACGTTGGTGGTGAATGGCAACTCAGAACTAAACATCCCGTGAATCTTGCTGGTTTTCACTCGTTTATTAATTGTAATTAGGAATAATTGCGTCTCTGGCTCTTGTGAGAAGGTTCATCACAAAAAAAGGAAGTCTCTTATTCAGTTACGAATTTTGCGATTTTCGAGGTTTCCATAATGGGGAGAATCTGTATCTTGCGCTTGGTTTAAATCTAACTTTCTTTTTTAGCTAATTTATTGATTTATTTTATTTTATTTTATTTTATTTAACAGTTTTGATTGCTTTTATCTACTTACGCTTATGACCTAAGTATGGGAATTTAGTTATCATCGGTTTTGCCTGAGTCAAGTCTAAATCCAATGATCTTGTTTTGGTAGCTAGAAATTGATTAATTTCAACATTTATTCATGCATTTAGTAACCTCTATACTGGCAAATCTTATTAAAGGACACCAGTAATCTTCAAAAATTGTAAAATAAACCTTAACAACTCCATTAAGTGATAAATTGACTAAAAAAGATGAAGGAAAATAGAATAAGATAAGAGAAGAAAAAAAAAACTGAGTCACACCAAGGCATCCGAATTTGTGATTCACGATGGAACGCAGACTGTGTGATCTGTTTCCTTCAAGATTCAGTTTCACGTTTTTTTATCCTTTAGATATAAGGAGACGTTTATTCCTGCATCTAGTATCCCAGAAAGGAAACCCGAAGGTCCCCTGAATGGACCAGACCTATAAAATCACGGCCCACCGAAAAAAAGCAATTTCTGAGGACCGAACGAGACCCTCGGTGTCACTGTGGATGTTTGATGTAGCAAGGCGACCTCATAAAAATGACCGAGATCTCACCATAGTTTCCCCAAGGTCTATTTTTCTTTTCCTTCTTTTACTGCCAGTTTCAAATTGACTAATTCTCACACCCCTTTCCCAGGGAGGCTAACGGTATCAACAGACCCATAAACACGAAAAATTAAATTAACACTTTCAGGAATTATTATTTTCTGAACGCGTTGCTCTGTTTTGTTCCTTCTTTCTCATCTGGCTTAGGGTCAGTTTCAAGTCATCCCAAGTGCATGTGTCCTTATGAAAATAGTAATTAATATTAATATCTTAAAGTCGTGAACACCAGGTCTTCATCCTTTCATGCTCTATTGTCATGGAGTCTGAAGCGCTCTAGATCTTTAAAAAGAAGTAAAAAAAAGTCGTCATATTTTCTCCTATCAGCTGAAGCGCTTTATCATCATGCCTCATTAAAATGACGGAATGTGGATGTCAAGTTATACCCTTTACTTTATCATTGTAATGATTATATATTGCGAATTATATTGCAATTATAATGGTAGTATTGTTAACTTATTCCTCTTTGCGTAACATTTGCCAATGTAAATGATGTTTTAGCTTTAGAAAATCGCTCTCTCTCTCTCTCTCTCTCTCTCTCTCTCTCTCTCTCTCTCTCTCTCTCTCTCTCTCTCTCTCTAAAAAAAAAAAAACCATAGTTTTGTTGTTTTAGAATGTCAATGAAAATGTCTAGTTAATTTTAATTTATAATTCGGTTGTCAAAATATTGTATTTCATTCTTAAGGGGACGGCCAAATTTTCTGTGAAAAGTTTGTATTTTACTTGATTTGAAAAGCTTTACCCTCAAACACGAGAAGTTCAACCTGATTTGAAAAGCTTTACCCTCAAACAGGAGACGTTCAACCTACGTCCTGAAAACTACTAAATAAAAAGAAATTAAATAGTGATCAATTACGATAGATTTTAGGTGGGGAAAATACTGTTTTTGAAGAAGCCATGATTTATCAACATGACAATGTAGTGTTTATTAATATCAAACTAATAAATAGAATATCACTTACTATGCTACATCTCATCTTGCCTTAAAAGAATGTCACTGAATAATACATGAAGCAGTCATAATTAGTGTAAAACATACACTATACAATGAAATGGGACACTGTTTATTGCAATACAATAGATGCAGACAAAAAAGAAAACCAATCATGATAATACCAATAATAATAATCACTCGTCTATTTCTGTATTAGATATGAAACAATTATTGTAGATAATTTCCTGTCAGATATCCTGTGATGACGCAAGTCCTTTATAAAGGTCGTTCGCTTTTAGCATTTCTCTTTGCATGTCCATCAGATCCTGCCAATAAGGGTATAATTTAATTCAGCTGTCGCTGAAATACATCTCTAGCAATAGAGGGTAAATTTATCTCAGATCCGTAAAATAATATCGCATTTCAGATCTCTTCTTTTCAGTGTTATTTTTCCGCTCTCGATATAATATTGATGCGAATCACAAAATCCTTTATGTCGGTGTAATCTGATATTCAGTGTGCATGCTTTTCTTTCTATGTAAATCTATTTTGCTATGCGTAAAAACCCTTTGACAATGAAAGGCATCTGCCAGAAATAACAAAATACTTTATGCACTAAAAATGAGAAAATATAATTGTGGGAGTTATGTATCGCTGCTTTCACTTTTATTTTAGATGGAGAGTTCCGAAGCATTCTCGTTTCGCGGGTAAATGGTTTTGGATGGTATTGGGTGTTTAAGAGGCAAAAAAGATGTGTGAGTTCTTTATTCTAAAATATTTAATATCACGAATAACGCCAATAGAAGATATATAGAATCTACTGGTCACTTTTTACCAGATACGTCTGTAATTGTAATAATCACAATGCCCTCTTAATGTTTGCCATATGGAGAAGAAAATGGTTTTCGTAATATCTGTAAACACATACTGAAAAGTACAGAAATTTCAGGTGAAAGGGATATTTATTCATTATAGCAAGAAATTCCAATTATCCCAAGAAGTGTATCTATAGTTTCTGATACTGTTTCATCAAAAATAATCTCAGAGTACTGCGAGAGGTTTTGTAATACACAGTACAGGACCTTTCTTTAAAAGGCCCAACTGGGCCAGATTTAGTCAGTTCATTGCGTTTCTGTGATAGCCAGTGCGCACAGTCTTCATTGTATGATGAGGCCCTCTCATAATGAATATCAGGGTAAGTTTATGCTCACGGAGTTTCTGAATATGTAAAAAATGGTTTTATGTATTGTTTTAATGGTAAGGCGAACTTACTTCAATGTTGAATGATAATATGACGGCCAAAATGATTCCAAAAGCTATAACCTTACACGTGTAATGTCTAATCCTTTAGCTCTTCAAGTGACCTCATGTCGAAATAGGAATTTCACATGCAATTAAAGAACATTAAAACTCGGTTTAATATTTGTGAGTACTTGGGGTGGGTATGCACCGCCAGCACGACGATAGCATACGGCATATTTGATTCCACTTACCTATCCTTTTCCTACTTTCATATAATTGCTTTTGAGTAGGTTTAACGGGCCACACTAGACAACAAAATTTTTCAGTGTTTACAAGAAAGGTTGACCAAGTGTAAAGATTGATTGATACAAAAGTTAATGGCCCATAAAGACGTTCAGCCAGCATGAAAGTCTGAACTGTGCAAGTTAAATGGTGCGATTTTTTACGTAAATCGTTTTTACAAAGTCTGCAGGCCTTCGCTAAAAATAAGTTTCTAAAAGAGATGGCAACAGATTCGTATTTTATTTTTTTATTTATTTATTTTTTTTACACTGTTTACCTTGAGAGGTTTAGAGTTGGCCACTGTCCAACGAAGAAAATTGAAACATTGTTGGTACATTTACAACAAATTTGTTTATTTACACTAAATTATTCCTTGTCGCGCCTTACTCCACTTCAGGTCATGTCCCTAATCCTTCCTAAAAACAGCCCTTATTCACAGTGTCACGCAAGAGCCCTCGTTCCAGTTGAAAATGGATCTTGGGGTTTAATATTTATTTATTTATTTCTTTTATTTATTTTTGCATTTTTCCCTATTTGTTCTTTTTGGTTGATTTTTTGCCATTGGAAATAATTTTCTTTATTTTATTTTTATATTACTATTTAAATAGATACAAGACAATTTCATTTAGAAATATTTATAATTGTAAAAACACTTATCCAAAAGAGTGGGTTAATTTTTTATAAAAATGTAAGTATGTTGACGTGATATTTCTCCAATTAAAATGACAGTATTTTGCATCTGTCAAATATGATTTCAAAATTATATTCAAAAGTGAAATTAGAAAAACTTTTACAAAATTTTTCGCAAATACAAACTTCCTTCAAACAGATTGTGCTCAACAACTCATATCTTAAGTTCTACAGTAAGAAAATGTAAAGGCGGTCTATTTTGTTCTTGAATATGGTTACAAAATTGAGGAAAATAATCACATCATGGAAAATACAGCAGATTTCAGTCTTCGTATATGCTTTTCATTAACGCAAAATCGTAGAACTAAATTCTTTTTTTACTTAATAATGATAATCTTTAAGCGTTCTTTTTTTAAAGAATTCCGTAAACATTTACAAAATACTTACATATATTTCTATAAAATTGCGTTTTTCGTAAATGAAATTATAACTTTCATAGCAGAAATTATCACATAAACTCTGAAAAATTATTTTATTAGTAGAAATTATCTCACACTATATATATGTATATACTGTACATATATATATACACACACACATATATATATATATATATATATATATATATATATATATATATATATATATATATATATATATATATATATATATATATATATATATATATATATATATATATATATATATATATATATGTGAAATGCTTCAAAAATCACAGTAGGTGCACGTGACTTCATTTGTGCCCGACGATGCCTGAATAAAAACATGTGAAAGTTCTTGGTACTGAACTGCTGCCTGCCATTTTCCTGTTGTTTTTGCATATATATATATATATATATATATATATATATATATATATATATATATATATATATATATATATATATATAAAGATAAAATCCTAAGTGGATTTTATCTTTATTTATGTATTCATCACCTTCCATATTTTAAATGATTCAGTTATACATACATACATATATATATATATATATATATATATATATATATATATATATATATATATATATATATATATATATATATATATATATATATATATATATATATATATATATATATATGAATGTCTTTTCCTGTAATACTACAGTGTAATATGAAAATAAGAAGGCCCATAAAACACTATTTAAACGTTGAAACCATATATTTGGGCACTTGTTTCTGTGCCCCTGTTCACTGGTAGAATATGGACAGGTGGAAAGTTACAATGGTATATATACAAAAACATGAAGGTGTGGCCTTAGGGCCTCCGATGTTAAGGAGGTGGCGTTTCTTAAGAAGGAGGAGATTGACCAAATTCCTAGTGGTTTTTGGCCTCATTAGCTCCCGTTTGGCGATGGATCTGGCGGTCGCGTTTCTTGGGTCATCTTCTTCAAAACGGGTGCGAGGATTAAGGTGTCAATGGCGTCCGATTTCCAATGTCCTCCTGACAGGTTCATATTGTTGGTTTGATTGATGATAGCAGATTCCAGCATCTTTCTTTTGTACGGACAGCTACTCTTGAAAACCAACTCCGCCCCACTCCAGTTAATGACATGCCCTGTATTTCTAATATGTAGGAAAATTCCCGAACTCTCCGAAGCGTAACGTACTGATCTTTTGTGCTCTGTTATTCTTTGCGAGAGCGATCTACCTGTCTCGCCTACATAAATGTCATGACAATTGCTACACGGTATCTTGTAAACTCCGGCTTCTTCCCTTTTGTTATTTAAGTATACGTTAACGAGCGAACTCCCGATGGATTTGGGATAATGGAAAATGAAAGGATTATCAGAACTGAGTTGCTCAGTGGCCTTTTGATGTTTTCATCGTATGGAAGCTTTATTTTGTTGTTGAAATCTATTTGTCTGTTGTGAGTGGGACCTCTGTAGTATATTTTATTTGCTTTATTAATAGCCCTCTCGATAATGTGTGGTGGATAGAGCAGTTGCGTTAGGTGTTGGCGGATCGTGTTAAATTCTTGATCCAGGTACTCATTTGAACATATCCTAAGTCCTCTGAGGAATAGGTTGCACCCTACCATGATTTTTACGGAGACGTCGTGGTAGCTTAAGAAATGAATGTAGGAGACAGCGAAGGTGGGTTTTCTATATACTGTAAATGCATACCTGTTCTGTTTTCTTATGATCAGTACATCTAGGAACGGCAGTTTTCCGTCCTTTTCCCATTCTGTTTTAAATTTTATGGTCGGAACTAGCGAATTTAGCCTATTAAAAATTCCTTAAAGTCCCCCAGCTATTGTCCCAGAAAGTAAAGATATCATCTACGTATCTAAGCCAGATCATGTTATGGGGTTTGATAGACGACAAAAGTTCTGTTTCGAAATATTCCATGTACAAGTTTGCTAGAAGGGGTGATAGGGGACTTCCCATGCTACAGCCAAATTTTTGTTTGTAAAATTACCATTGAAAGAAAACACGTTGTTAGTTACACAGAGGTTGATAAGTTTTAAAGTTTTATCTATGCCAAGAGGAAAATGGTCTTCATATGGTTGTAACTTCCTCTCTAAGAAAAACAACACGTCGGCAATCGGGACTTTAGTAAATAATGAATCGACGTCTAGACTGAGCAGTTTGATGTTGTTTGAGAAGATTTCATACAAAAATTTAATAGTTTAAACATCCCCTCAAACAACATCAAACTGCTCAGTCTAGACGTCGATTCATTATTTACTAAAGTCCCGATTGCCGACGTGTTGTTTTTCTTAGAGAGGAAGTTACAACCATATGAAGACCATTTTCCTCTTGGCATAGATAAAACTTTAAAACTTATCAACCTCTGTGTAACTAACAACGTGTTTTCTTTCAATGGTAATTTTTACAAACAAAAATTTGGCTGTAGCATGGGAAGTCCCCTATCACCCCTTCTAGCAAACTTGTACATGGAATATTTCGAAACAGAACTTTTGTCGTCTATCAAACCCCATAACATGATCTTTAGATACGTAGATGATATCTTTACTTTCTGGGACAATAGCTGGGGACTTTAAGGAATTTTTTAATAGGCTAAATTCGCTAGTTCCGACCATAAAATTTAAAACAGAATGGGAAAAGGACGGAAAACTGCCGTTCCTAGATGTACTGATCATAAGAAAACAGAACAGGTATGCATTTACAGTATATAGAAAACCCACCTTCGCTGTCTCCTACATTCATTTCTTAAGCTACCACGACGTCTCCGTAAAAATCATGGTAGGGTGCAACCTATTCCTCAGAGGACTTAGGATATGTTCAAATGAGTACCTGGATCAAGAATTTAACACGATCCGCCAACACCTAACGCAACTGCTCTATCCACCACACATTATCGAGAGGGCTATTAATAAAGCAAATAAAATATACTACAGAGGTCCCACTCACAACAGACAAATAGATTTCAACAACAAAATAAAGCTTCCATACGATGAAAACATCCAAAAGGCCACTGAGCAACTCAGTTCTGATAATCCTTTCATTTTCCATTATCCCAAATCCATCGGGAGTTCGCTCGTTAACGTATACTTAAATAACAAAAGGGAAGAAGCCGGAGTTTACAAGATACCGTGTAGCAATTGTCATGACATTTATGTAGGCGAGACAGGTAGATCGCTCTCGCAAAGAATAACAGAGCACAAAAGATCAGTACGTTACGCTTCGGAGAGTTCGGGAATTTTCCTACATATTAGAAATACAGGGCATGTCATTAACTGGAGTGGGGCGGAGTTGGTTTTCAAGAGTAGCTGTCCGTAAAAAAGAAAGATGCTGGAATCTGCTATCATCAATCAAACCAACAATATGAACCTGTCAGGAGGACATTGGAAATCGGACGCCATTGACATTAATCCTCGCACCCGTTTTGAAGAAGATGACCCAAGAAACGCGACCGCCAGATCCATCGCCAAACGGGAGCTAATGAGGCCAAAAACCACTAGGGAATTTGGTCAATCTCCTCCTTCTTAAGAAACGCCACCTCCTTAACATTTAGGCCTAAGGCCACACCTTCATGTTTTTGTATATATACCATTGTAACTTTCCACCTGTCCATATTCTACCAGTGAACAGGGCACAGAAACAAGTGCCCGAAATATATGGTTTCAACGTTTTAAATAGTTATTTTTGGGCCTTTTATTTTCATATTACACTGTAGTATTACAGGAAAAGACATTCATATATATATATATATATATATATATATATATATATATATATATATATATTTATATATATATATATATATATATATATATATTTATATACATATATATATATATGTATATGTATTTTTAAATTTTATTTCTTATTTTATATTTTTTATTTAATTTATTTATTTATTTATTTTTTTTTTTATTCATCTCTTAATTTTAAATTTTTATATATTTTATTTCCGTATTTTTTTTTATTTTTCATTTTTTATTAATGTTGTATTTATTTATATTTATATTTATTTATTTATTTTTTTATTTATTTACTTTTTAATTATTTTTTATTTTTTTTTTTTTTATTTT
>NC_089785.1:6801645-6881645 GCF_040412425.1 Macrobrachium rosenbergii | reverse complement strand
ATTTTATTTATTTTATTAATTTTCATGTATTTTATTTATTTTATTTATTTATTAATTATTTTTATTTATTTATTTTTTAATTTTATTTGTATTAATTTATTTTTTCTTTATTTGTATTTATATATTTTATTATTAATTATTTGTTTTATTTTTATTTATTTATTTTATTATTATTTATTTTATTTTATTTATTTATGTATTTTTATTTATTTTTTCTCATTTTTATTTATTTTTATTTATTTTTATTTATTTCGTTATTTATTTTTATTCATCTTTATTTTTATTTATTTATTTTTTATTTATTTTTTTATTTTTATTTATTTTTATTTTTTTTATTTTTATGTATTTATATTTTTAATTATTTTTTTATTTATTTATTTTTATTTATTTTATTTATTTTATTCATTTTCATGTATTTTATTTACTCTATGTATTTATTAATTATTTTTATTTTATTTTTTAATTTTATTTGTATTAATTTATTTTTTCTTTATTTTTATTTATATATTTTATTTTTAATTATTTGTTTTATTTTTATTTATTTATTTTATTATTTATTTAATTTTTTGATCTTATTTTATGTGTTTTTTATTTATTTATTTATTTTATTTCCTTTATTTTATTTATTTTATTTTATTTATATTTATTTTACTTATTTACTTTATTTTATTTATTTCATTTATATTTTTTAATTTATTTTAATTATTTATTTTATCCATTTTATTTTCTTCATTTCATTTTATTAATTTTATTTTATTTTTATTTATTTTATTTATTTTATTTTTATTTATTTTCTTTATTTTGTTTTATTTAATTATTTTATTTATTTATATTATATATTTATTTCATTTATTTTTTATTTTATTTATTTTTTTTTTTTTATTGTATTTATTTTATTTGATTGATTTTATTTATATATTGATTTTATTTATTTTATTTTGTAATTTATTTTATTTTATTTTTGTAATTTATTTTATTTATTTTATTTTTTCATTTATTTATTTTAGTTATTAATTATATTTATTTTATTTATTTTATTTTTTTATTTATTTTATTTATTTTTTTTTATTTCAATATTTCAATCATTGTTACTCTACTTTAGTAAAGTGAAATTAGGATGGATATTCAACTTTCATAACATGGAATAATTCTGTTCGATGAAAATGATTCTTTTTACTGGCCATAAACGTGAGAGAATTACTTTCCAAGGAATGAAACATCGACAAGATGAAGTGTGGAGAGTAAAAGAAAAGATAAACAGAAGTGTGACCCACGAAACTATAACAGCTGTTATTTTCCATAAGGTAAAACCAAGGTGATTGTGGTTGTGTGTGTTTGTGTTGTGTGGCGTTGTACGTTATGACCTGTAAATCCAGGTCACAGGTTCTGTAAGTAGACCATTCTACGGAAGCGTCGTCGGTTCCAAAGACAAGAGACAGTAGCTGGAAGATTATGTGAGGACCTTGGCGTAATTGTGGGCGTTTGATAACATGATAGAACAGAATGTTCCTTTTATCACAATTTCAAACGTTGTCCTTTTCGCGTTCCAATTAGTAGGGATAAAGGTATCGAAAATATCATAGTCTAGAAGTATCGAGAATATCGTAGACAGTTTATGTGTCAAGGAACTTATCAATATTTGACAGGAAATTGTTACGTTTATCTGTCATTACTGTTGTCAGTGTAAGACTCCCTCCATAGCTTTTGCTATTTCTTTCATATTTCTCAGTGAGAGTATTATATTCCCTCATACGTGTTCTCGACAAATTCATTGCCTTTTACGCTTGTTGCTTTGAAGTTTGTGATTTAATGGAATAATAATAATAATAAAAAAAGAAGGCCTTAGAAACCAAGACCTCTTCACAGGCCATTCTCATGGACGAGCAAATAAACATAATCGAGAGATCCTAAACCGTCACATTTCACGCTCTCAATGGCACTATAATCCGTGCCTCATCGTGATGCTCCGTCATAATGAGGGAATGTGAGTGTTATGAGGCGTTTCATCATATCATTATGGCTTTTTAGACTTGGTTTATTGTTACAAGGATTATAGATCTTGAATTCAAAGGTAAATCTCTTTTATCCCCTTGGATAACGTTCTGTTTATTTTAAAGGAGGTACTCTTAACTTATTATTAATGTCTCTCTCTCTCTCTCTCTCTCTCTCTCTCTCTCTCTCTCTCTCTCTCTCTCTCTCTCTCTCTCTCTCTCTCTCTCTCTTGCCGTTGGTTTCCTCTACAGATACAGAGCAGTAAATTCATTTTATATCTAGATTAGATTTGGTATTTCATATAAAGCCTCAATATTTTTTAATGATAATCCTATGATATTTTTCATAATTTTTTTGTAGCGGCGATGAGATTAATTTATGTTTAAAAGCTTTGTAGAAAAGCAAGTCTTAAAAATATAAGCTGTCACTCTTCCAAGAATATCTACCTACGTTATAAAACGCAATGTGAAATTTATTTAATGTGTGTGGCATAAAAATTCTTGAACAAGAAGATTCGGTGAAACATTTTGCACTTGATGTTTTAGAGCTAAATCGCCTAAATTTTGTGTTCATATTTTATAGAACTTGTATAGAAGTGAATAAATAAACAGCTTGCCTTACATAATCAGTTTTTTTAACAGTAACCGAGACATCCCGGTGCAGGTTTTTATGATTAATCTGCAGTGTCATAGCTGCTGTTTCATGTTGGGAAAATTAGCACGTATTGGTATTGCCCACGATATATGATTAATTGAGTAGAAATAATAATAATAATAATAATAATAATAATAATAATAATAATAATAATAATAATAATAATAATAATAATAACAGAAGTGTATTTCTAGTGAAGAAGAGGAGCAGTTATTTGTATTACCCACGATAAGATTAAGTAAATAATAATAATAATAATAATAATAATAATAATAATAATAATAATAATAATAATAATAATAATAATATATCTCTAGTAAAACAGAGGAGAATTAAACAGTTATCCTTTACCTGCAAAAAAAAAAAAAAAAAAAAAAAAACCGTGGTGATGACACTTTACTGTGAGATGGCTCGGATAATCCAGTTCTTTCCTGGCGATGTCCAGATCATATTCATCGGGATATTAGTAATGCTTTCAGAGATTAATAACGTAATTGAGAATTACGCGACGGTATTAATGGCACATTGCAGTTGCAACTCCTCTTGTGAAACATAGAAAAGTATTTTAATTTCGCGAAGGGCATAATATTTCATTTCCCTTCTCTACCAGGTTTCATTTCGTTGTGTTGTTTGTTGTTTAATCTCCACGAAAAGAAGGAGCGTTTGCGTTTGATGTTCAGGACGATTCGCCTTACGTAAATGCAAGCAAAAATTTTGTTGATGGGTTGGAACCAAAGGCAGGGAAAGTGTTAGTCATAAATAACAAGCGTCTTAGGATGCATCTACACAGCTGTAAAACAACTCATAAATACACTTTGGCTACTTATCGCATACACATCACAAACAGTCTTGAGTACAAGCCAAAGATTTATTTGTAGTTCTAACCAGCACTACGGACGATTATCCAGCGTTCGCCAAAACCTTGATCCCCGTCTACAAAAGGTAGGGTAGGTTAGTAAGAACAGCATGAGGGAAGGTCGTGCTATATATGAAAGAAATAGGGTCAATCTAAGCGAGTGTACTTACAAGAGCAAAGGGTCTACTTTATGGAAGTGAATACTGAGAGAAAGATTAATGGCCTGATGGATCTTGACTAGAAGATGGACTTAGGAAGATGATGCCTTAACAGAGTTCTGTCTTGTGGTGATGCAATGAATATTTGGAAGAGTTATTAAAGAAATAGGATAAAATACGGATTTTGATAATGTGAGACAGGATAGGGCCCAGAGTAGGCCGACTAATTATGACGAATTCAAAGAACTTGACCCGCTCACTTCAACATTATTCTCGAAAGGCAAGAGGAGGCAAAATGTAACAAAGCTTGCTGGTGAACGAAGCCAGTGACCCTCTTCAACGCAGACTGAAGAGTCGGAAGAAAATGTTCGAAGGAGAGACTGGAGGAGGAATTTGAGCAGAAGGTCCTTCATATCCAGAGTTAGGACGAGACAGAGGTTAATGTTGCGGTAAACACTGGGTGGTTGATTCTTCTATGTGGGGAAATAAAGAGACTGATGCAGGGAAGGTTTCTGTATAGTAATTTCGTCCTTGAATGTAGAACGTGGTGGCTGTTGTTATATTCAGATTTTATTTGGTTTGTTTTTATCTCTGAACATACATACAGATACGTATATATATGTGTAAATATACATACACACACAGATATATATATATATATATATATATATATATATATATATATATATATATATATATATATATATATATATATATATATATATCATATATAATATATATATATATATAATCAAAGCTACAAATGTCGTTTAATATCAAATTCACGCTACCTCGAGAGTATCTCCGATGGAGAATTATCACCGAAGGGGAATTTATATAAGTGATAAATGAATAAGTACCACGGGACGCGAACCCTTGACATGGACCCATTCAACGACTCCAGTGGACGTTACCACCGCGCCATCAAGAGAGGTATAAATCATTACCGAGTCTGCTGTACTGTTTTTTCCGTCGTGAGTGGGGAAATTGTACTTAGCCTCGGCAATGACCCACCTCCGCCATGATAGTTCGTTGGTACGTTTGGAACACGCAGCTCTTTTTATGAAATTTTTATCACACTGTGATTTATATACAATCATGAAGCTACAAATGTCGTTTAATATCAAATTCACGCTACCTCGAGAGTATCTCCGATGGAGAATTATCACCGAAGGGGAATTTATATAAGTGATAAATGAATAAGTACCACGGGGACGCGAACCCTTGACATGGACCCATTCAACGACTCCAGTGGACGTTACCACCGCGCCATCAAGAGAGGTATAAATCATTACCGAGTCTGCTGTACTGTTTTTTCGCGTCGAGAGGGGAAATTGTACTTAGCCTCGGCAATGACCCACCTCCGCCATGATAGTTCGTTGGTACGTTTGGAACACGCAGCTCTTATTATGAAATTTTTTATCACACTGTGATTTATATACAATCATGAAGCTACAAATGTCGTTTAATATCAAATTCACGCTACCTCGAGAGTATCTCCGATGGAGAATTATCACCGAAGGGGAATTTATATAAGTGATAAATGAATAAGTACCACGGGGACGCGAACCCTTGACATGGACCCATTCAACGACTCCAGTGGACGTTACCACCGCGCCATCAAGAGAGGTATAAATCATTACCGAGTCTGCTGTACTGTTTTTTCCCGTCGTGAGCGGGGAAATTGTACTTAGCCTCGGCAATGACCCACCTCCGCCATGATAGTTCGTTGGTACGTTTGGATTTATACCTCTCTTGATGGCGCGGTGGTAACGTCCACTGGAGTCGTTGAATGGGTCCATGTCAAGGGTTCGCGTCCCCGTGGTACTTATTCATTTATCACTTATATAAATTCCCCTTCGGTGATAATTCTCCATCAGAGATACTCTCGAGGTAGCGTGAATTTGATATTAAACGACATTTGTAGCTTCATGATTGTATATAAACACTGACTTTTTAACGATGGAAATGGAAAATGATGGGTGCTTACCGTTTCTGGATGTCCTCATACGAAGAAATAGTAGTGGGTTTAAATATAGTGTGTATAGAAAACCCACTAATATTTCTTCCTATGTGCATTTCTATTCTGGACAAAGCAATAAGGTTAAAAAGTCAGTGTTTTCATCTATGTTTTTAAGAGCATTACGGGTATGTAGCCCTGAATATATTGATGATGAAATAGATAAGATTAGGAATGCAGGCAAAAATTGAAATATCCTGATAGTGTATTAAACAGTGCATTTGAAGCGGCAAAAAGACTATGTATCAAAACCAGAAAGAACCTTACAACACAAAAATTTGCTTGTTCTGCCTTATAATAATAGTATGAAAGATATCCTCATCTTCTTAAGAATTTTGGTGTTAATGTCGCATTTAAGAACAATACAACAATGAAAAATGTACTTATCAAGAACTCCCCAGACAATATTAAAGGATGTGTATATAAAATTCCGTGTAAGTCTTGTGACAACTTTTATATTGGCCAAACCGGGAAAGCACTGGAAAAAGAATTGAACAACATAAGAAATGTGTGAGATATGCACAAGGGAACAGTGGTATATTTGTACATGTTAGTGAGAACAATCATGCTATCAACTGGGAAGGGGCAAAAAGGATTGTATATTCTAATAATGCACTGGAAAGGAACATCATTGAATCTAGCTTCATAAAAGAAAGTTACAACCATAATATGAATATCAGTCAAGGGATGTATAAACTTGATCCTTTAATATCAAAAGAAATTTGTAAATTGTTTAAACTTTAAGGTAGGCAGTAGAGATATATGAAAATAGGATTATCATATTTGTAAACACAGTACGAGGGTAGTAATGTTAATGAGTTTCCAAACTCCGCCTCCATGACACCTGTCAGGTGTGGATCTGAGGTGGGGTATGGTCTGTTTATCAGCAATGTCCCCTGAGAGTCTATTGTGATTTTTAGCCAAATGAGTTTTAAAGGCCACTCCTACCTCGACACCGGCCTGAGTGGGGATATGGAGTCTCTAACGGTTGTGTATGTTCGTCAGTACTGTTCTTGTAGTATATATATTTGTGACTTCTCACACTCTGTATCAGTCCTTCGTCAATGGCTTGAAATAAAGTCGAAACCGGTCAGGACCTATACCCCGTTTCTTATTTTTCACCTGTGTAATGTGTGATATATATATATATATATATATATATATATATATATATATATATATATATATATATATATATATATATATATATATACATATATTAGATAGATATACTGTACATGTATAAATGTATATATGTATGTATATATATAAAATGTATATATATATATATATATATATACACACACATTTATATATATACATACATATATACATTTATACATGTACAGTATATATCTATCTATCTAATATATATATATATATATATATATATATATATATATAAAATATATATATATATATATATATATATATATATATATATATATATATATATATATATATATATATATATATATATATATATGAGAGAGAGAGAGAGAGAGAGAGAGAGAGAGAGAGAGAGAGAGAGAGAGAGGCAAGCTTAGGACGTTACAAAGACGAACATATAATTGAGGCGCATTGATTTATGAAGTCCTAAAGTTTTCAAACCTGTCTTACAGAATTGCCCGAAGCTTCTCGCGAGCATCATCAGGAATTCTCATTGTGAGAAGATTCTACAAAGGGTGGATCTTACTTAAGATTCTTACTTAGAAAAGTTCCTTGCCTCTGAGGAGTTTGAAGAGATTTGCTCATTTACATCACTCGTGATCCAATTACACATTCTAGGAAACATACACTGGTTTTAAAGTCTTTAAGACCAACTCCTCCTCCTCTCTCTCTCCTCTCTCTCTCTCTCTCTCTCTCTCTCTCTCTCTCTCTCTCTCTCTTCTTAATCAGGTTTATTAATCAGAGGAACTTTCTCGAAGGTTCATTAGTCTTCAAGGCTAGAACATTCCAAGGAGTAAAAAAAAAAAAAAAAAAAAAAGGAATTATTTGGAAAATAACTAGCATTAATTCCAGCGCCCTATATGAAGTCCAAGGGAAGAAAAGCATATTTGTGAACGAATATTTATGACGAAAGAATTGAAGCGGATCGCATACCAATGATAACTTCAGTCTCTCTCTATAATGTTACTTATACATCATTATCAGTCTTTTACAAAAGGTTATACCAATTAATTCTAAGTACCGAGCTAACTTGCACTCTCGATACCATTATATACCACTTTTTAATAGATTTGCTTCTGTCCACGTAATTTTACGTTTAATATTTTTTTTCAGCTTACCCACTTACCCTTTCTTTCAGAATGGCTTCAGAATTCTATTCCCTCCTTTATGCTCCCAAAATCTATCACCCTCCCTTACCTTCCCTCCCCCAGTGTACGACCTTCCAAGGCTCTTGGCAATAAAAAGGTATAATGGTACGTAGATTAAAATTGTCGTTTAAGATTACGCTATCCTTATGCCAGCAACGGATCCTGCTTCAAGAGTAGCTGTAAAATGTTGTAAGGATGCTCGCTCGTCTCTGGGAACAATATTTATTTCCCCTCCCCCAAAAACTTTTGAGGCGCAATTAAGTATTGTTCCTCGTGGATGTTTGTTTGTTTGTAATAATTTTATTGTTATCATTATTATTATTATTAATAATAATAATAATAATAATAATAATAATAATAATAATAATAATAATATAATAATAATAATTTTCTCCTTTAAGCAAGCAAACGCTGTTCCGCATATTCTTTACTTTAACAAAACATTACTTTTATCCTCCCATCAATGCCCAACTGAAAATAATTTCATAAAGAGAAATCTTAATTACGTAACTATATTAGAAAGAGGCATGAAAACTGCATACAAGAAATTTTACATTTTTTTTTCTCTCTTAAACCATAGAGAAATAAATCTAGGGAATACCATAGGATTTGTCTGAGGCGATTACGAATAAAATGTCCATGTTCCCAAAATCATAGCTATTGTTTATCAAGGGAACTCACTCAGGGCGGGCAAGATACTGTCCGTGAAGAGAGAACCTAAGATCTGAGATGACACAGCTGAAAGGAAGAGCAGGGCCTCTGGAAGAAGCCTGGAATGGAGAGCGACAGAAGCAACGATGCTGACCAGAACCAATTTCTTCCTCGTTTCTGTTCTCTGGCCTCAGTCAGTTCCTCCTGTCATTACAAGGCTAGACTTGAATCCTCTGTGATCTAGGCTTTGAGAAGACTCGGGCCAGATGACTGATTAAGCATCCTCCTAACAGCTGCGTCTTTCATTCTTTGGTAAATAAGATTGCCGTATATCCCCTGACTCTAAAATTTTATTTTCGAAAACACTTGTCACTACAAAGCCCAATATCCAAATGGAAGACTGTGAATCAAGCTAACGCCCGCATCAGCACTCGAGCCCACCTCAGGAGTACCAGAACGAGGTCACGTTACAATTGAAATATGTTAATTTGATTTCATTTCTATTAGGCTTGTAATAATAATTGTTTTGCTCTTGAAGAGATTCAAAAGATTTAATTTCTGCAGAGACAAAGTATGAACAATTTCCAATGATGACAGTATGAAATGACAGGTTATATGATTACTTCAAAATATTTCAAAGTAATTGGCGTTACAAATGTAATGAAAGTTAATAATTCCCGTTATAGCTTATGAATGTACAGAAAATTTTTCATAACATCGAGAAACGCAATTGGAAACGGAAGGAAATGAACTTCATCTCCATTTCAAGGTAAATGAAAGAAAGCAGGTTCAAAACTCAAGGTGCTTCTTTATGGCAACAAAACCTGGTTTTATCCTGACAGGAATATTTCACGAAACGCCCAATTCTCTAGAGAACGGAGCTCACGCAAATACTCTGCAGTTTCATAAACATTCAGTTTACGGAGCTGTGAAATGTTTTCTTATCTAAATGCATCAGAAGTCTCCTGGTTGCAAAATACGAATATTAAGAGCATATGAAGAACTCGTTGACCTGCCTTGATTAAATGCAGCTAAGTAATTGCATAACGTGAAAGAATACAAGTCTTATGTGACGTTTTTGCAACGAATGAACAATACTTGTGTAAACAAACTACGAAATAATGTGCATTAATTAAGACAATTATGATGACATCCTCAGGGAGCGTCCACACTATAGGAAACAACACAAAAACAAGTCGACAACTTGTTTCATATACATCACAAAAATGCTGAAAATCAATACCTCATTAAATAAACTACGAATAATCTGCGCTGAAAAGTAATGTGTATTAGATTAAAGATAAATATTATGGTTTTCTTAAGGAGAGTTCACACTACAGTAAAATATTCCTTCAACACATGTTGGAAACTTGTCGCATAAAAATCATAAACAGGTTGAAAGCAAGTCAACGATCGGAAGTGGAGGACGAACCTTTGGCAAAAGTTGGATACTAGTCTGAAGCAGTGGTTAGTTCTACCAGCAAGTCGTCAACTTGTATTGAAGTTGGTTGTGATGTGTGCGTGCAGTAAGTTGCCTACGTGTGTTGAAGAGATTCAACGAACCCACTTTCTTTTCTACTTAGAAGACGGAAAATGCCAGAAGGAAGCTTAAATTGAGAGCAACACAATCTGCTTGCTATCATAACACCTCAACTCCCTTCGGTTTTTACACTTCTTCAAATTATTTTTATTTTGGACTCCTTTTCCTGACATTCTTTTTTGTGAACTTATATTCTTCGAAATGACCCCAGTTCCTCATTACCTACCCAAATCCTTGTTCATGTCAATTTTAGTCATGTATAATATTACGAAGTCATTGAAAAGAGTGGCATGAATAAAAGAATTATATTAATTACCATGAAATTTAACTCTCAATCTGCGTAGATTTTGTCCTTTTGTTAATCATAAGTGACGGTAACCTACTTTCTGTATGTAGCACAATTCATATAAAAACAAACAAGAGGAGGACAAGAAAGGAATGGAAATCAAAACAGAACAAAACAACAGCAAGAGCGAGCAAGAGACAGAGACACTCGACCTCTAAAAAGACAGGAACAGTGCTAGGACCATTTTTCGGCGTTGACATCAAGGGAAAGAATGGAAGCATTTTTTAGTTTTCTATTCAGAGACCATCTGCCATTATTCGCTGCCCAAAGCCAAAAGCCAAAAGCCAATCCAAGAGATAAACAGTGTTCACTGACGCCAGAAGTGTGATTCAGGAATGATCGACTTGATTCCTTGAGATTCCAGTGAAGACTGGAGGATTGTTTCCTTTGGTTGCGCCCTTTATGTTGATGGTCATTTATATACGCGTTTTTAATTGACTTATTCTTTGCATCGCAATTGGTATTTGGCACATACGTCACAACCTGAGAGCAATAACTGCAGAAAAGTGACTGAATACAGTAACTCCAGGGCTGAGGGGAAGCTCTGAGAAAAGGTTCATCGTTCAAGACATGTTCTAACTGCTTCAACATTCCTGCAAGAAGAAACACATTCTGTTATTCATATTTGTGCAGACATTATCGAAAACCCGCCAGATGTTTGTTTTCCGGTCAGCTGACAATTTATTGCCCACCTTTCCTGAAATCTTCGTGAATTAGATTACAATATTACCTTCTCGTTTTAAGTTAATTATTCTTATAATTCGCTAAAATATTTTTTTTTCTTTTTTACTAAAAGCTTATGGGCAGTTCGCTTTCGAATTCTAGTTGTCTGAAATAGTGACAGCGTGATGAAATAGGTCATTATTTGGTCGCCCACTTAGTTGTCTAAATGATCTGCCAATCAGCTGTCTGATGCCCAGTTGCCAAAGATCAAGTAACTAGAAATCTGAAAAAAAGAAGCCAACGACGGGCGTACGGAAATAATATTCCCCCAGGAATCCATTTTCACGAGAATCTGGCAAAATATGTATTCTAAAGCTGCTGTTTTCTCAGGAAGGCATCCATAAGCATTTTTCGTTTTGTGTTGATGATATCGCCTAATATTATTTATCAATAAATAATGACCATATAGAACATGTTATTTCAACAGATAGTCAGTTATGAATTCCATTTTGATATTATCAAGAATATCTTGGGTCGTTATTTAAAAAGATAAAGAGAGAGAGAGAGAGAGAGAGAGAGAGAGAGAGAGAGAGAGAGAGAGAGAGAGAGAGAGAGAGAGAACTACCTCTTCTATGTTTAGAAAAGGATTCCACTTCAATTTAAGAAAAAATTTAGTTTTTTGGCTGGTCTACAGATGTGGCGAGGGCTCTTTCTGTTTGGTTGTTTTTATTAGTTGAGAATATAACGATAACCAGTGTCCTAGTACGAGAAGCTTTTTTCTTTATACAAAGAAAAGGTAAAAAGAAAATTGCTACATGAAATTGGAGTCGCGATTCATAAAATGTTTCCACCCATCTTTCCGCGCTATTATACAATAGCCGGCATTAACTGCCATAATATGCACATTCTGTTTATGATGACGATTTCCTTACAGCAAGGGATATAAAGTTCATGTCTCAGTTAACTTAAGGTTCAAGTTGTTTTTGCGTTTTTTGTCTCCTTTTTCGATTACATTTACGTTAAACTAAAATAATTCGCTTTCCAATGACAGTAAAACCTGTATCCAAGTGTGAAAAGTAACTTTACAGCAGTGGTTCCCAACCAGGGGTCCATGGAAGAATTTCAAGGGGTCCATAGATAATGACAGGAAGATTTTTTGTGTACAATACCTACAACTATAACAACATTAGCATAACATTTTTCCTATGTATTTTACTTAAATAAAAAAGTGCTGAGCGGAATGTTTTCTGATTCCATATAAATATGCCTACAGCTTAATCAGCATAATAATGCAATGCATTTTACATGAATATATTCATTTTTTGCAGAAAAATCTTTTATTAATTTTGCTGGCTTAACCTATTTCGTTGTAGGTGTCCACAGGTGAAAAAGTGACTGGAAAAGGGGGAACGGGACAAAAGAGGTTGGGAACCATTGCTTTACAGAGACCAACAAAGAAAAGTATGTTTAAGCAAAAAGCGGATACTGAGAAACCACATATCCTGAAACAGACGGGATTTGTCGGGGCCAAAATATCTGAGGTCACTTGTGACAACATTCACGAAAATTAGCCTCTGATAAAGACCTCACAAAGCCCAGTGTTGGCTGAACCCTGTTCCGTTTCTCCACCGCCTTAAAAAAATGTCACCCTTTTATCCCAACTATAGTAGTTTTTGAGTGTTCAACTGAGCATTTTACAGCTTTCAAGTTTCCAGCGACTTTTATAAATCCTTATAATTATTATCAGGTCACGTTGCTGTTTGAGGATTTTTTCCTCTATGCAAACAGCATTACTTAAATATCCTGTAAGGGAATCCCTGTGATGATGAGGCTTATATCAACTGCCTTTTTAGTTTTCTGTAAAAGAAAACTATTGAGATGGTTTTGTCTGTCGGTCCGCACTTTTTCTCTCCGCCCTCAGATCTTAAAAACTACTAAAGCTAGAGGGCTGTACATTGGTATGTTGATCATCCACCCTCCGATCATCAAACATACCAAAATTGCAGCCCTCTCCTCTCAGTATTTTTAAAAATTTATTTTATTTAAGGTTAAAAGTTAGCGATGTCTGGCAACGCTATAGGACAGGCCACCACCGGGCCGTGGCTGAAAGTTTCTTGGGCAGCGGCTCATACAGCATTATACGCTATACAGAAAACTCGATTGCACCGAAGAAACTTCGGCGCATTTTTTACTTTAATTATGTAACAACCTGATACATTTTGTGATTGTGTTTTTATTTTGTTAAGGGGCTTGCGTCATCATAACGCAACTGAGCTGACGAGATGCCCTGACCTTCTGTCAATGAAACTCTCCTCAATTTAATTGGAATTTTATACCTTTTTCACGTTAGGTGGAAGGACAACCTAAGCCCCTTTTCTAGCCCAGGCTGGAAGAGCACAAGAAACAGAACGAGGCAGAAGAATGAACAAGCTTAATCACGAAGGAAGCGATATATAGACCTTTCAGCCTCATCAAAGAAGAGGAGTGGGGAAAACAGAAACAGGGAAAGAATTCCAAAATGGTTAAACAAACGGAAGGAGAAATGGACAAAAGAACATATTCAGGATTAAGCTTTCAGTTCCTGCACTCTTGTAATTTGCTCCATGAAGGGGAAGTCAAAACTCATTCCCGAAATCTTCAGCGGCTGAGGCTGAGGCTGAGGGGAAACGACCCTGATCTCAATCTCGTGCGCTTCCTGCTCCAGAGAAAATGACAGACGGAGTTAAGCCAACACATTTAATATTGATTTCCATAGAAATGAGGTCGCGCGCGCATGGGTCATAAAAATCAATGCTTCAGGAAATTACATAAGTTGAAGTGTCGTTGGTTTATTATTTGTTTTGGCCTCTCAGAACGACATTTTGAAAATGTTCTCTACCAGTTACAATTTGTCTCATACACAAAGGTACCTCTCATCTTGAAAATGGTTCGAGATACTTTTTCTAAAATTATGAAGAGCAAAAAATGGTTTATATCTACATCAATATTCCATGAATATAAAACGGATCTTTTATTATGGTTTTCGAAGGCTTTAGATGAAGGACTACAAAGAAAATGGGATGCTTGAAGAATAACGCTTGTAAGAAAAGGGGCGTCTACACTAAGGTTCTGCAGCATACACAAAATGTCATATAGCCTACAGTACACGCGTCGAAAATCCATCACATTCATTTCACGAAAGTTGAAAACAATTTATTCAACGTAAATGGAAACCGAATCTTTGTAAATGCTAGATAGTCGTAAAAGCACCAATCAGAACAAGTAAATGCTAATTGATAAATTGTATATTTTAAGACACAAAATTTTGTGTCTTAAAATATACAATTTATCAATTATATTATTGTGGCTTTTTACTCATTATTTTCGATCACAATATAGTGATGCTCCACAAGAGTAAGTCTTTGACTTGTATTCATCCTGTTTGCAATATGTGCGCGACGAGTTTTCGACCTGCGTTTCTGACACTTTACCGCAGTGTGGACGAACCCTAACAGTGACATGACATGTTACAGGAATAGAGTCATTCGAAGTTAAGGCAAGATCCGGAACTGTGACAGAATCTTTAAGGAACAAACACAGCCCACACTCGTTTCGTGTTTTGAGGTTATGATACAGTTGTGGTCAAAGTATCGAAAGAGACGGCTGCACTAGTGAGTGTATACTACGTGGTCGAGTCTACTGACGAAGGGAAGCAGAAAATGATGATAAATATGAGCATATGGCTACGAGAGGGGAGAGCAAGAGATGGGTCTGAAAATTACGGTTGATGTATCCAGTGCTGCAGAAGGATTCAAATACTTAATAAGACAAATCCTGACGATTTCGAGACCCTGCTGTCTCTTGGGGAGGAGGGGGTGACATATATAAAGAAAAAAAAGCCTTTTCGTGATCTTGCTGTATCTTGTAATTGGAAATACCTCTCAAGTCTGACGTAACTCTTCTGAATGTCCAAACAGGTAATCTCTGACATTGTTGACGTATGCAAAACAATTATCGAGGCTCTTATCAGAATCTGCAAAGGTGACTGGAAAACGTGCCTTTATAAAGGTTGCCTAAAATTAGATTCGTGAAATGCATTTTTGGAAGACTGGCTTTACCATGAAATGTTTAAAGCTTGAGGAAGAATCGCATATTAACTGTACTGATGTAAACAAAAATACCGATTCATAAAGGTACAAAGCTTATTTTTCATTAAAGCATATATGAGACTTCTTCAAGAAGAGTTGAACTTAATTTCTCTCTCTCTCTCTCTCTCTCTCTCTCTCTCTCTCTCTCTCTCTCTATATATCTATATATATATATATATATATATATATATATATATATATATATATATATATATATATATATATATATATATATATATATATATATATATAGAATATATATATATATATATATATATATATATATATATACATATATATATATATATATATATATATATATATATATATATATATATATATATAAATATATCCATATACATATATATATATATATATATATATATATATATATATATATATATATATATATATATATATATAAGAATGAAAGCCTCTGTGTGGATGGAAATAAATGATCCACAGCAGGATGCAAAACTGAAGTGCACATTCACTATTCATGAACTCATTACCAAAGTGAGTCAAGTGCGTCAGCATATTAATACAGATATTGCCATAAAGCCTGGTTCCTGATACAGAAAAATAATACATTTAAATTGGCATGCATAATTAGGACCTAAAACCTATTTCTATTTTCAGCCAATCTCTTTTTGAATCTAATTTGACTGACTTATATGTAATCTCAATAAATCTGTTAATGGACATTTGTTATTGATAGTTAAATGATGGTCATCACAATACTGTATGTTCAGTTTTTCCCTGTGACCTTCCTATCCTGCTTTTAGGTCATAAATAAAGGGCCAGGAGTATGGGACATGTTCCACACTATCGCTCATCCAATGATAACTGTGTCCCGGCTTTAGAACGCCATAAATGTCCCAAAAATGTTTCGAGCACATCGTTCCAGTTACCAAAACATTGTTCCTTGATTAACACAAAACTTTTACACAAGGGTGCTTCCACACTTCAGTAGAACATGTCATAAACATACATCGGGAATTTACCGCATACATATCACAAACAGGTTGAAAACAATTCAACGACCGTAAATGGAGAATGAACCTTAGCTCATGCTGGATAACGGTATGAAACACTGGTTACAACTACTAGACAGATGACGTCTTGTATTCAGTCTGTCTGTGAATTGAGAGCTAAGTAACCAACGTATTTTTCCTAAGCTACAATTGCAGCGAAAGGTCACTGACTATGAGGAAACATTATTCATTTAAGGATATTGGGATTTACTTCTTCGACCCGGGTATCGAGGAACATTCTCTCTCTTAACTGAAATTCATTAGAAGGGTTTTGTAGCCGCCTCTCTTTTAACACCTCGAGTAAGTTACAATACCTTACCTAATTTTGCTACAATATTCACCTATATGGGCAGTCACTTATTCTATTGAATAACTACAAGAAAATATCAGCCTTACTCATATGTCAAATTAGTTTTAAACTGGGTCAATTTACAATGAAAATGTGATAAAATTTTTATAAACTTCGAGATATTGTTAATATAAGTTAAAGACTCCACAATAATATAATGCAAACATGTATTTACAAAATATATATTCTTTAATTTACATTTACATTATTGTGGTTTTTTAATCATTCCAGCGACTTACGAATTTATGAGACATATATGTTGTTATTGGTAATATTCAAGTTGTATTTAGATTCATTCACTATGCACACACACACACACACATCAAACCTTACGCCAAGCAATAACTCAAACCGTTAGATCAAACTATTTCGATCAATCCTCCATCGGCTGAGTCAGCTGCTCAGAATCCAGTGAAACTTCTCTCAGTACCTGAATGATCCTAAGAATCATGAAAATGGAACACGATGTCAAAACAACAACAGCTTCCTACTTAATTATGTCACATGCGACAGAAAGTGACCATTCATCAGGGCTCAACCTCTAATTTGACTCCTGGGAATTTGATTTGACTTCATCAAAGAGAGAAAAGGGGTAGCGTTCTGATAATTAAAAAGTCTCTCTCTCTCTAAAACTATAAGACTCTTCCTACAACATAAGACTATTACGAAGCAATTTCAAGAAAGTAAATAACTCTAGGAACAACAAAACTGGTGGAATTTCCTAGCAGGGAAAGACGGAAGATGGCGCCATCGGACCCTCTACATAGACTAATACGTTCATCCTTGAATTACGGAATGAAAAGTCTCCATTCTATAAACACATTTCAATTTAATTACATCTACTTTATTTGCATTAAAAAATCAGCCATTTATTCGATATATCCTCTGTAAGTTCTATCTTAATTGTCTCTATATTTAGTTATGCCATCTAGAGATCCTTCCTGTAATCTCAAACTTCTCATACAAGTGTTTCATAAAAATGTTTGATTCGTATATGCTTTCTTGTATAGTCAACCTAAGCTGCTCTCTACCTATCAATCGTTCTGTTACCTCTCTTACTTTTTCAATCAAAACCCCACCTCACATCTCTTCTGTATATAATGCATTTGTAAAATTTTGCTTTTACCTTCAATCGCCACTTTTACAAGTATTGGCAAATCCACATTAACCCCTTTTACTTATCCTTCACATTGGGAAGTGTTCAAAGTTTGTTAGCACTGAAATTCATATGAACGATTATTATTTTTTTAGATATTTTATTTTATTCCTTACAAAATCCAAACACATATGCATATAATAAAAGGTTTTGAATTGTACAAAAATTTTCTTCCAATAAAACCTGTAACAATTTAATCAAAAAGGTAATTTCAACAGGCACTTTTTTTCCAACAATCTTAATGTTAAATTTAATTAAAAACTTTTATCAATTTTAAAATGTTCATAGAGGTTTTCTTCCCTTTTCTTGATTATTTATAAAAAATGCATTTTTATGTTATATATACTGGAATATTTGATGATCAGCATGTTTGTGCGAAATTAAATGTTTCAGAAAAAGAAGGAAAATCTCATTTGAGGAAATTATGGAAGATATATGTTTGTGTGTGTGAGCACGGAGGTTTTCGTATTTGCAGAGCTTTTGCAGAAAGAAGATATATATATATATATATATATATATATATATATATATATATATATATATATATATATATATATATATATATATATATATATATATATATACATATATATATGTGTGTGTATCTTCACAGATTTTTAGAGAGAGGAGATAATGAGCGCTCGCACCTTTTCGGAGCTGAGCCTTCCAAACATAAACCGACAAAAAAGGATCAGATCTGGTAACACTGCGGGAGCACTTCAATCAGTAACCATGTATAGTTGATTTAATTTCCTGTATTGGAAATTTTTATGTTAAATTCAGCCGAACTTTATCAATAATCATTGGTTTTGACACTTACATCGCAGAACTCATAATTCTTGATTTAATTATTACATAGATACTGAAACCGTTCAACAAATGAAATTATAAAAGCGAGAAAAAAGTCGGTGACCAAAGCGAAGGCTTCATCGGATATGAATCCCAGGACGTGTCCGCTGTGCCAGGGAAGCAAGCTCTGATTTCTTCCAGACTTCTCCTTCTTGGGCCAAAGAAAGAGACGCCAGAAAGAAATGAGAGCTTGCTTCCCTGGCACAGGGGACACGTCCTGGAATTCATATCCGATGAAGCCTTTGCTTTGGTCACTGACTTTTTTCTCGCTTTTATAACTTCATTTGTTGAACGGTTTCAGTGTCTATGTAATAATTAAATCAAGAATTATGAATTCTGCGATGTAAGTGTCAAAACCAATGATTATTGATAAAGTTCGGCTGAATTTAACAAAAATTTCCAATACAGGAAATTAAATCAACTATACATGGCTACTAACTGAAGTGCTCCCGAAGTGTTATCGCACTGTAGTCGTCTTCATTGGATCGGATTATGTTTGGAAGGCTCAGCTCCGAAAAGGTGCGAGCGCTCTGTAATAATCTCCTGTCTCTAGAAACACTCGTAATCTCCTCTAGAAACAAATACACACACACACACACATATATATATATATATATATATATATATATATATATATATATATATATATATATATATATATATATATATATATATTATATTTGGTGTCCGGTTTTCGGTGTTGTCTGACTTGTCTCTGTGATCATTCATTCTGCTGTGAAAGTGTACATTTGTTTTATTACTATTACTTATTATTATATTAACATAATGAGTAAGTGGGGTAAATATAATAGAAACTTTCAAACTTCGTGGCTCTCAGATAATGAATTTACTAACTGGATCGAAAAAGTTAAAGATAATAGTGAGAAGGCATACTGTAAACTTTGCAAAGTGCAACTCAGAGCCCACAAAACTGACTTAAATAAACACGCATCTACTGCAAAACATATCAAGAATGCTGCCTGCATAACCACGCCTCAACGGAAATTGACAAAATTTTTTTCTCAAAAGAGTTTGGTTACCACACTCGAACTCAAGTTAGCTGCTTTTACTGCATGTCATACAAGCATTCGAAATGTTGATCATCTAACAGAGTTGATAAAACATGAATTTCCTTCTTCATCTTCTAGCTCTTTGTCAATGACGGTTGACACAAAAACTTGAATGTGCATAGAAGCAAGTGCTCTACAATTATTAAAAATGTAATAGCTCCTGCAATGTTACAAGAACTAATTGAGGATGTTAAGGATCAAGTTTATTCTCTTATCATTGATGAGTCAACCGATATTTCTTGTGTGAAACATTTATGTTTTTTTTGTATTAGATATCATAGTTCAAAGGGGCTCAATGACTCATTAGGCACCTTATCACCTTTCTGTTGATGTTATCAAATTGCTTTTAACGTTAACTCGCCACTCACTTTTCTTAATGACGCCAATTCTAAAATGAAACTCGTTCGCCCCCCAAGTTTGGGCAAAGGAGAAACTTTTCCTCACTTCTGAGAAAGAGCAAACCTTCAATTAGGACCTCAGTTTCAATCCTTTTATCGTCTCGGAAAAAGAGCGACCAAATGGCGGACGTTCTTTAGATGTTAAACGTTGGGTAGGGGTCTCCGAGTCTCTCATATTTCTGTGTTGGCCACTCTACCAGGGTGTAGTGTTTTCTACAGTATACTTTTACCGCAGATGGACATAGTATTTAAAACTTTCAGTAAAACAGCTACAGAGAGAGAGAGAGAGAGAGAGAGAGAGAGAGAGAGAGAGAGAGAGAGAGAGAGAGAGCGTCGGGGGTGGGGAGGCTCACAAAGGTTACCAGAATGGTAAAGTATTTACAACGATATAAAAAACTAATAATTGATATTGATTAGTTTTCCTGCTTATGGTCGCAATGATTATTTCTTCTTCCTGTTAAACCTCTCTCTCTCTCTCTCTCTCTCTCTCTCTCTCTCTCTCTCTCTCTCTCTCTCAATGGAAAAATCACTTGTACAAACATAAAAGCCAGTTTAACCACTTTCAACGGAGTTCAGAATTGACATTTCTGATGTCCGTGCTGATTTTGTTGAACATATTATCAAAGCTAAAGCCTTGGCAATTGCTTATCCCAGTATTGGCAAAATAAACGACTGTGAACACCAGGCAAAGACAGCGTGTATGGGAAAATGAGTTGCTACGGTACCGTCACTGTCCATAACTAGGCTACTAACATGAGGTTAGTGCCTTGGTTGAAGCTGAATTTGTAAACAAGGTTCCATAAACATTCGTGAAAGAAGTTGTTTACTTCATGTAAGATCCCCAGTTTGACTGTCGATATCATCTTCCCATCAGGAGTGAGACACGAAGGAAACAGGAAACGTGGACAAAACAAAATAGTTGTTAAACAAATATGTTATCGCCCTCCTCTCTTGACTCTTGCCCAAACTCATTTTTCCACGCAGACATTCCTTTACAAAGTGGCGAGTTCCTGTGACAGAAAGAAAGAAACGCCCAACTCTCAGAATGCTTTCGGGCGAAGAGCTCTTCCAGCCTGATCGCCCGCCATTCCTGGAACGAAGTCTGAGGAGCTTTCGGTCTCTCATCGCCTCCACATGTCAGGCCTCAGGGTCCTCCCCAAAATGCATCGGATGACTTTGTAAACGAGAGGAACGAGGATAAGGAAGGTGCTATTTCGGGTAAGGGTTCTGTCCATCGGCAGTATCCTATAAGGCGAAGGATTGGTGTGAAGAAATGGTATGGCTTTTATTACACGTTTAGACTGCGAAATTATATTGTTATATATTAAATATAGCCAATGAAATCAAAGGAAAATGAAGGGTGTATGCACACCACAGTAAAATATGTCATAGACACAGCAGCTTGTCACATACATTCCACATATAAGGTTGAAGGCAAGCCAGCAACCGGAAGTGGAGGAGAGTGCCTTTGCCAATGCTGGGTAATCACATAAGGCGCTGGGTAGGACTACTGATAAGCTGTTGACTTGTATCCAGCCAGTGTGTGTGTGTGTGTGCGTGTGTGTGTGCAATAAGTGGCTAGCTTGCGTTATGATATGTTTGACTGCAGTGTTGACTTACCCTTTGGGGAATATAGCGACCAAGATGATTATTGAGAAGAGGCAGACAATAGTTGTCTTAAAATCATTGATCAGATTCGTTCTGACCAATTCTGTTTCAGCTGTAGATAATATCAATACTTATTACAAGGGCTTGGGAAAAGGTACTTTTTCAGAGGTTTACAATTGACCTTTCAACTTTGCTTCCTAATTATGTGGAGCACTAAATTTTATGTGTGATCACCGATGACCAGTGCAGAAGCCATTTTGAATGACTTTACCATCAATAGAAGAAAAGAAATGTAAACGATAAAAGGAGTGATTTTGTAGTGGCTATTCCAGATTTTTCCTCTTATAGTAAGTGTCAATGGTATTAATAATGCAGCCTTCATATCACACTAGATAATGAGAATTTTCACTACTAAGCAAGATTGTCTTGGATCTCAGTTATAAGCCTATAAGTAATCTCTATCAGTACATCAGATATACAAAGAAAAAAATAAACACGTACCTTTATGAATCGGTATTTTTGTTTACATCAGTACAGTTAATATGCGATTCTTCCTCAAGCTTTAAACATTTCATGGTAAAGCCAGTCTTCCAAAAATGCATTTCACGAATCCAATTTTAGGCAACCTTTATAAAGGCACGTTTTCCAGTCACCTTTGCAGATTCTGATAGAGCCTCGATAATTGTTTGCATACATCAGCAATGTCAGAAGTTACCTGTTTGGACATTCAGAAGAGTTACGTCAGACTTGAGAGGTATTTCCAATTACAAGATACAGCAAGATCACGAAAAGGCTTTTTTTTCTTTATATATGTCACCCCCTCCCCCCCAAGAGACAGCAGGGTCTCGAAATCGTCAGGATTTGTCTTATTAAGTATTTGAATCCTTCTGCAGCACTGGATACATCAACCGTAATTTTCAGACCCATCTCTTGCTCTCCCCTCTCGTAGCCATATGCTCATATTTATCATCATTTTCTGCTTCCCCTTCGTCAGTAGACTCGACCACGTAGTATACACTCACTAGTGCAGCCGTCTCTTTCGATACTTTGACCACAACTGTATCGCCAACCTCAAAACCTGAAACGAGTGTGGGCTGTGTTTGTTCATAAAGATTCTGTCACAGTTCGGATCTTGCCTTAACTTCGAATGACTCTATTCCTGTAACATGTCATGTCACTGTTAGAGTTCGTCCACACTGCAGTAAAGTGTAAACGCAGGTCGAAGCGTCGCGCACATATTGCAAACAGGATGAATACAAGTCAAAGACTTACTCTTGTGGAGCATCACTATATTGTGATCGAAAATAATGAGTAAAAAGCCACAATAATATAATTGATAAATTGTATATTTTAAGACACAAAATTTTGTGTCTTAAAATATACAATTTATCAATTATATTATTGTGGCTTTTTTACTCATTACTCTCTTGTTCACAATTGGTGCTTCTTACGACTATCCTAGCATTTACCAAAGATTAACTTTCATTTACGGTAAGTTGAATAAATTGTTTTCCAACTTTCGTGGAAATGAATGTGATGGATTTTCGACGCGTGTACTGCTTAGGCCATATGACATTTGTATGCTGCAGAACCAGTGTGAACGCCCCCTTCTTACAAGCGTTACTTCTTCAGTATCCCATTTTCTTTGTAGTCCTTCATCTAAAAACCTTCGAAAAACCATAATAAAGATCCGTTTTTATATTCATGGAATATTGATGTGAATATAAACCATTTTTTGCTCTTCATAATTTTAGAAAAAGTATCTCGAACCATTTTCAAGATGAGAGGTGCCTTTGTGTATGAAACAAATTGTAACTGGTAGAGAACATTTTTCAAAATGTCGTTCTGTGAAGGCCAAAACAAATAATAAACCAACGACACTTCAACTTATGTAATTTCCTGAAGCATTGATTTTTATGACCCATGCGCGCGCGACCTCATTTCTATGGAACTCAATATTAAATGTGTTGGCTTAACTCCGTCTGTCATTTTCTCTGGAGCAGGAAGCGCACGAGATTGAGATCAGGGTCGTTTCCCCTCAGCCTCAGCCTCAGCCGCTGAAGATTTCGGGAATGAGTTTTGACTTCCCCTTCATGGAGCAAATTACAAGAGTGCAGGAACTGAAAGCTTAATCCTGAATATGTTCTTTTGTCCATTTCTCGTTCCCGTTTGTTTAACCATTTTGGAAATTCTTTCCCACTGTTTCTGTTTTCCCCTCCTCTTCTTTGATGAGGCTAGAAAGGTCTATATCCCTTCCTTCGTGATTGAAGCATTTCATTCTTTTGCCTCAGTTCTGTTTCTTGTGCTCTTCCAGCCTGGGCTAGAAAAGGGGCTTAGGTTGTCCTTCCACCTAACGTGAAAAAGGTATAAAATTCCAATTAAATTGAGGAGAGTTTCATTGACAGAAGGTCAGGGCATCTCGTCAGCTCAGTTGCGTTATGATGACGCTAAGCCCCTTAACAAAATAAAAACACAATCACAAAATGTATCAGGTTGTTACATAATTAAAAAGTAAAAAATGCGCCGAAGTTTCTTCGGTGCAATCGAGCTTTCTGTATAGCGTATAATGCTGTATGAGCCGCTGCCCATGAAACTTTCAGCCACGGCCCGGTGGTGGCCTGTCCTATAGCGTTGCCAGACGCAAGATCACGGCTAAATTTAACCTTACATAAAATGAAAACTCACTAATACTAGAGGCCTGCAATTTGGTATGACTGATGATCGGAGGGTGGATGATCAACATACCAATTTGCAGCCCTCTAGCCTCAGTAGTTTTTAAGATCTGAGGCCGGAGAGAAAAAGTGCGGACGGACAGACAAACCCGGCACAATAGTTTTCCTTGCAGAAAACTAAAAAGGCAGATGATATAAGCCTCATCATCACAGGATTCCCATACAGGATATTTAAGTAATGCTGTTTGCATAGGAAAAAATCCTCAAACAGCAGCAATGACCTGATAATAATTATAAGGATTTATAAGAAGTCGCTGGAAACTTGAAAGCTGTACAAAAATGCTCAGTTGAGCACTCAAAACTACTATAGTTGGGATAAAGGGTGACATTTTTAAGGCGGTGGAGAGAACGGAACAGGGGTTCAGCCAACACTGGGCTTTGTGAGGTCTTTATCAGAGCTAATTTTCGTGAATATTTGTCTAGAAGTGACCTCAGATATTTTGGCCCCCGACAAATCCCGTCTGTTTTCAGGATATGTGGTTTCTCAGTATCCGCTTTGTAAACATACTTTTCTTTGTTGGTCTCTGTAAACAATGGTTCCCAGCCTCTTTGTCCCGTTCCCCCTTTTCCAGTCCTTTTTCACCTGTTGGACACCTACAACAGAAATAAGTTAAGCCAGCAAAATTAATAAAGATTTTTCTGCAAAAAATGAATATATTCATGTAAATGCATTGCATTATTATGCTGATTAAGCTGTAGGCATATTTATATGGAATCAGAAAACATTCCGCTCAGCACTTTTTATTTAAAGTAAAATGCATAGGAAAAATGTTATGCTAATGTTGTTATAGTTGTAGGTATTGTGCACAAAATCTTCTGTCATTATCTATGGACCCATGAAATTCTTCCATGGACCCCTGGTTGAGACCGCTGCTGTAAGTTACTTTTCACACTTGGATACAGGTTTTACTGTCATTGGAAAGCGAATTATTTTAGTTTAACGTAAATGTAATCGAAAAAGGAGACAAAAAACGCAAAAACAACTTGAACCTTAAGTTAACTGAGACATGAACTTTATATCCCTTGCTGTAAGGAAATCGTCATCATAAACAGAATGTGCATATTATGGCAGTTAATGCCGGCTATTGTATAATAGCGCGGAAAGATGGGTGGAAACATTTTATGAATCGCGACTCCAATTTCATGTAGCAATTTTCTTTTTACCTTTTCTTTGTATAAAGAAAAAAGCTTCTCGTACTAGGACACTGGTTATCGTTATATTCTCAACTAATAAAAACAACCAAACAGAAAGAGCCTCGCCACATCTGTAGACCAGCCAAAAAACTAGATTTTTCTTAAATTGAAATTAGATCCTTTTCTAAACATAGAAGAGTGGATTCTCTCTCTCTCTCTCTCTCTCTCTCTCTCTCTCTCTCTCTCTCTCTCTCTCTCTCTCTCTCTCTCTTTTCGTTGACGATCCAAGATATTCTTGATAATATCAAAATGGAATTCATAACTGACTATCTGTTTAAATAACATGTTCTATATGGTCATTATTTATTGATAAATAATATTAGGCGATATCATCAACACAAAACGAAAAATGCTTATGGATGCCTTCCTGAGAAAACAGCAGCTTTAGAATACATATTTTGCCAGATTCTCGTGAAAATGGATTCCTGGGGGAATATTATTTCCGTACGCCCGTCGTTGGCTTCTTTTTTTCAGATTTCTAGTTACTTGATCTTTGGCAACTGGGCATCAGACAGCTGATTGTTGAATCATTTAGACAACTAAGTGGGCGACCAAATAATGACCTATTTCATCATGCTGTCACTATTTCAGACAACTAGAATTCGAAAGCGAACTGCCCATAAGCTTTTAGTAAAAAAAAAAAAAAAATATTTTAGCGAATTATAAGAATAATTAACTTAAAACGAGAAGGTAATATTGTAATCTAATTCACGAAGATTTCAGGAAAGGTGGGCAATAAATTGTCAGCTGACCGGAAAACAAACATCTGGCGGGTTTTCGATAATGTTTGTACAAATATGAATAACAGAATGTGTTTCTTCTTGCGGGAATGTTGAAGCAGTTAGAACATGTCTTGACCGATGAACCTTTTCTCAGAGCTTCCCCTCAGCCCTGGAGTTACTGTATTCAGTCACTTTTCTGCAGTTATTGCTCTCAGGTTGTGACGTATGTGCCAAATACCAATTGCGAAAGAATAAGTCAATTAAAAACGCGTATATAAATGACCATCAACATAAAGGGCGCAACCAAAGGAAACAATCCTCCAGTCTTCACTGGAATCTCAAGGAATCAAGTCGATCATTCCTGAATCACACTTTTGGCGTCAGTGAACACTGTTTATCTCTTGGCTTGGCTTTTGGCTTTGGGCAGCGAATAATGGCAGATGGTCTCTGAATAGAAAACTAAAAAATGCTTCCATTCTTTCCCTTGATGTCAACGCCGAAAAATGGTCCTAGCACTGTTCCTGTCTTTTTAGAGGTCGAGTCTGTCTCTTGCTCTTGCTGTTGTTTTGTTCTGTTTTGATTTCCATTCCTTTCTTGTCCTCCTCTTGTTTGTTTTTAAATGAATTGTGCTACATACAGAAAGTAGGTTACCGTCACTTATGATTAACAAAGGACAAATCTACGCAGATTGAGAGTTAAATTTCATAGTAATTAATATAATTCTTTTATTCATACCACTCTTTTCAATGACACCGTAATGTATACATGACTAAAATTGACATGAACAAGGATTTGGGTAGGTAATGAGGAACTGGGGTCATTTCGAAGAATATAAGTTCACAGGGAAAGAATGTCAGGAAAAGGAGTCCAAAATAAAAATAATTTGAAGAAGTGTAAAAACCGAAGGGAGTTGAGGTGTTATGATAGCAAGCAGATTGTGTTGCTCTCAATTTAAGCTTCCTTCTGGCATTTTCCGTCTTCTAAGTAGAAAAGAAAGTGGGTTCGTTGAATCTCTTCAACACACGTAGGCAACTTACTGCACGCACACATCACAACCAACTTCAATACAGAAGTTGACGACTTGCTGTTAGGAACTAACCACTGCTTCGGACTAGTATCAACTTTTGCCAAAGGTTCGTCCTCCACTTCCGATCGTTGACTTGCTTTCAACCTGTTTATGATTTTTATGCGACAAGTTTTCAACATGTGTTGAAGGAATATTTTACTGTAGTGCAGGAACTCTCTCACCAAGAAAACCGCAATATTTATCTTTAATCTAATACACATTAGCATTTTCAGCGCAGATTATTCGTAGTTTATTTAATGAGGTATTGATTTTCAGCATTTTTGTGATGTATATGAAACAAGTTGTCGACTTGTGTTTGTGTTGTTTCCTATAGTGTGGACGCACCCTGAGGATGTCATCATAATTGTCTTAATTAATGCACATTATTTCGTAGTTTGTTTACACAAGTATTGTTCATTCGTTGCAAAACGACACATAAGGCTTGTATTCGTCCCTTTTGCAATTGCTTGGCTGCATTTAATCAAGGCAGGACAACGAGTTCTTCATGTGCTCTTCATATTCGTATTTTGCAACCAGGACAGAGCTCCGTAAACTGAATGTTTATGAAACGTGGAGTATTTGCACGAGCTCCGTTCTCTAGAGAGTAAGAAACAATAAAAAAGGAGGAAACTGAATTAGTGTGATACTGAACAGCATTTCCTCAGAAACCTCCCGTGAGATCATTTTCCGCGAGGAAACCCAAACTCTGTAACAATCACAGAGACAGAAGCCAGCAATTATCGGCTACCCCGACGAAGGCAGGGAAAAATAAATTTCCCTCATAGCTTCAGTGGTCAAGAGGCTTCCAGCGGTCATTTGCAGAAAGAATGGAATGTATCGATACGTAGAAAGTCACGCTGTTTCCGACAGGGAAATTTCAACAGTGTAAAATAAAGGTACTCAGTTTTAATGACCCCGACCATTGAAGATATAACAGAAAATAAAAAAAATCTCATATATATTATTGTGACCCTGAAATGAGTCTGAGTTCTAAATATTGTGATATGTGTAATATTACGTAACACAGGATAACTGTACAATATTTGCAGGGAATGACAAAAGCAGTGCCCACAGTTATCGTGGCAAAGGAAACAAAATATTAATACTCAATACAAAAGGAAAACACAGTATAGAATTTCTTTATATATATATATATATATATATATATATATATATATATATATATATATATATATATATATATATAATATATATATATATATGTGTGTGTGTGTGTGTGTGTTATATTTGTATGAAAATCAGGTGAAAAGACTGAAAACGTTGAGGTAAACTTAACTCTGAGCGCTTTGTCAACTATCTTTGTACACCTAACCCTCACGGTCTTTTCCTATCTGTCTATTTAGCTATCTATTCTATCTATCTATCTATCTATCTATATATATATATATATATATATATATATATATAAATATATATATATATATATATATATATTCATGATGTTGCCTTGTAATACATACTGTATATCCTGTATAATTCTGATATATTTACTCTTTTATTTATCATGTATTATATTGTACTAACAATGACTAAATAATGTAATTTAGAATGTATCCAAAATTAAATACTAATACATAGGTGGTGAAAGACGAACTTTTCACTGCCAGAGTTAGAAGAGAATGGCAGGATGCATATTGATAATTTCACTATATAGTTGAAAATGAAAATTATATGAGATAGATATTTTTAGTTATAGAGGAAGAGATGAAAATATCACAGATAATGTAGGTCTGATGAAAAGGAATGAGAATTGCAAATGCAGAGAAGATGTGGGTAGTACAAAAACACTTTGAAATAGAAGGATTCTGCAAAATTAAAGGATGGGCTCAATGAGTCAACAGGGTGTTTGCAGTCAAGTTATAAGAAAGAAAATCATGGGGGAATGAGAGAGAAGAGAGATCCAGTGAAGCAAAAGAGTCAGAAATGCATTTACAGCATTCGAGGAGAGAGTGAGAATTGGAAAACGAAGAACGGAACAAAAATACAAGAGTGAATCGACAAAGAACTTTAGGAGGAAATGTAAACAGAAAAATAAAACATGTAAAATGAAATTAAAATAAATTTATAATGGTGAAAATGACTCTTCTCTCAGGTGATATCAGAATAACTGGCTACCTGAGAAAATTAATGGAAGAACTCCCTGAATTTTTGGCGAGAACCTTCTACATCTCAGACAAAGTCGGATATGTAGGGCTAATGATGTGACGTCTATTTCCATAAGTCGCCTACATTAGTGAAGATCAATTAAACCAGTTCGATTAAATCGTATTAGGCTTTGAATTATTAAGAATGATCAATTTCGAGGGCTTTAATCTCTCTCTCTCTCTCTCGTCTAAGCACTAATGGAATATATAATTTTACCTTCATCAAGTTGTATCAATTCTCTCTCTCTCTCTCTCCGCTAAGCACTAATGGAATATATAATTTTACCTTCAAATGGTTGTATCAATTCTCTCTCTCTCTCTCTCTCTCTCTCTCTCTCTCTCTCTCTCTCTCTCTCTCTCTCTCTCTCTCTCAACTCTCTCCTCTAAGCACCAATGGAATGTATAATTTTTTTCATCAAGTTGTATCAATTCTCTCTCTCTCTCTCTCTCTCTCTCTCTCTCTCTCTCTCTCCTCTAAGCACTAATGGAATATATAATTTCATTTCATTGTATTATCTCTCTCTCTCTCTCCTCTCTCTCTCTCTCTCTCTCTCTCTCTCTCTCTCTCTCTCTGTCCTTCCTCTAAGCACTAATGGAATATATAATTTTACTTCATAAAGTTGCATCAACATCAGAACTACACACATATCACCATAAAAATGTTTTTATGAAAACCTCACATACATATCATCAGCCGACATAGTATAACTAATCCCAATTGATGGAATGGAGACCAGATGCTGAAGTGTTCTTACATTTATACTTTTTATTTTTTTTTCATTCACAGAGCGTGCAATTTTATCATTTTCATTCATTTGCAAAACAATACAAGACAGTGATCAAAGGATAATTTTATTTGTTACTGTCACGATTGTACAGCAATTGAACATATAGTATATAAAGTGATATATCTTTGTCACATACACCGTGACATTTATTTACATTCACAAACAATAAGCTAGCATGTACAAACGTCGTTTAATATCAGATTCACTCAACTTGGGAATAACATTCACCGACGGGGAATTTATAAGTGGGAAGATAACGGAACGTTTACAATTGATAAATTCCCCTTCGGTGTTTATTTTGGAGGTTGAGAGGATCTGATATTAAACGACGTTTGTAGCTTCTGTTCGTGAAAGTGAGATCTCAATCATAAAGGGTGGGGCTTTAATGACACGTATTACAGGTATTTTCATTTGGTCCAATAAATAAATAAGAAATTAATAAATATACCTACATTATTGTTCATAAAATAATTTTGCATTATAACCAATATGGTACAGTGATTCCAGGAACGAGTTTACCCTGAATGGGGAATTTCTCCTCCACCCAAAGCGAGCAAGAACGTAAAAGTCGTCTGAACTTCATCAATTTAATGTGAACATTTTTAGCCGTGTTTTTCTCAGCTGCATCCGACATTTTTCTGGTAAAGCCACGCAAATGGTGCGAGAATGATTTTGCCTTGCGTCAGTAGTTATCTAATTCCCTATGATTCCAAACCTTGAATATATTTACAATTAAAATTTACGAACAGAAACGAACTTGGGTTTTAGGAGCTGTGTAGATTTGCCCTCGAAAGATCTGTGTGGTTTCAGAAAACTGTTCTTTGCAGTTTTTACTCTTCTGGAAGAGACCGAAAATTACGAAAATTCCTTCGGCATAAGCCATACACAGACACGCGCACACACACACACACACGCATGTAGATTACTTCTTATATATACTCTCATATAGTTAAGAGGAAAAACACCATCAATAGAATTGCAATTCGAGCTCAGTCTGTTGCGAATCTGCACATCCAAAAAGTTGGAAGAGAAAGAGAAACTTTTAGCACCACGAGAACGCGCGGAGCAACTCATTTCTTCTTCCCTTTACCTCTTTCACTAACCGGCTAAAACAAAAGCGCCATTAAGGAATTACGTGAACTTTTTCCCCTGACACAAGAAAATATAAATCTGGGGCAGGCACGAAGCTGTGCTCCAAGGGTTAGGTTAGTGAATAACGGATCAATGAAGTGATTTTTTTGTTTGCTTTGAATTTTTATAAATCAACGTAAAATGAGGACAGATTTATCCTCCAGTACTGCCGTAGATGCGTTGAACGTAATGGCAAGGCTAAAATAATGTATGAAATTAATTCTTCTTGTCTTTCTTCTTCTTCTAGACTAAGCTGGCCTTACGCCAGCACTTATTCCAGCCCAGCAGAGGTAGCGAAAATAGTGGACAGGGCATCAACCAAGGGCAATTTATTCTGAACAAAGGCTCACCTTAAACTAAATTCCTATAAGCACTATAACAGTTCATTATTAATAAGAAAGAAGCGTTATTTTTCAAATAAAGTTTTGAATACATTTGTTTGCCATAACAAAAAATATAACAACATTACGTCAACTTTGAGTTGATGGCGATATAACTGGAATTCCATTTTGTTGGTGCTTATGGTGTACAATACAATAATCACTTAAGTCAGACGGAAAGAAACGCTGATTTATGATAATTTTGTATGTAATGAGTAATATACACATTATATCAAAATGAAAGTACAGGTTCTACTGACAGTAAAATGAGGTTAAAACTACCACTCTCGCAGAACCACCTGTACATAGGCAATATTTCTGTGCCCGAACACAGTTTATACATCATGGGTAAAGACATTTCAAAAGCCCTACAAAGCGATGTCTAGTTAGTCAGCAACTGAAAAAAGAAAGAAAGAGGTGCTTACAACAATTTTACACCGGCGGAAAGTCGACATTTCTGTCCGGGATTTGCGCCTCAACGCAAAAGAGCTATGTTTATAATTACAGCCTCAATAGGAAAGGTATAAATTCTTCTTCTCTTTCTTATGCACGCAAACTTGCATACAAATGCGCGCGCGCGCACAGTTTTACACGCAGACACGTTCAACTCACATGGAAACCTACAATGTAAATGCAAAATGATGGTAAAGATATTCTCTCTCTCTCTCTCTCTCTCTCTTCTCTCTCTCTCTCTCTCTCTCGGTACTTATTTAATTACCTCAACCCTGAATTGTGAAAAATCCAGGGAAACAAGGTTTAACATTTTATTGAAGAGAGAAATATTCAAAGCATGGAGTTATTTGCATAAACTGTTTTCCTAGTCTAATACAAAGATTAAGATATTTATATTCAAAACTTGGCATAAAAATGAAGCAGAGTTGTTTGATGAGGAAAGAAACCATAAAAGCCTTAATTTATGGACAGGAAATTGGACGAATTAAGAGGTACACATGCATGTACACATATACATACATAAAGTAAACATATATATATATATATATATATATATATATATATATATATATATATATATATATATATATATATATATATATATATACACACACACACACACGCATGCATGTATATATAGAGTATATATATATATATATAGAGGTATATATATATATATATATATATATATATATATATATATATATATATATATATATATATATATATATATATATATATATATATATATATATATATATATATATATCTGTGTGTGTATGTATATTTACACATATATATACGTATCTGTATGTATGTTCAGAGATAAAAACAAACCAAATAAAATCTGAATATAACAACAGCCACCACGTTCTACATTCAAGGACAGAAACTACTATACAGAAACCTTCCCTGCATCAGTCTCTTTATTTCCACATAGAAGAATCAACCACCCAGTGTTTACTGCAACATTAACCTCTGTCTCGTCCTAACTCTGGATATGAAGGACCTTCTGCTCAAATTCCTCCTCCAGTCTCTCCTTCGAACATTTTCTTCCGACTCTTCAGCCTGCGTTGAAGAGGGTCACTGGCTTCTTGTTCACCAGCAAGCTTTGTTACATTTTGCCTCCTCTGCCTTTCGAGAATAATGTTGAAGTAGAGCGGGTCAAGTTCTTTTGAATTGTCATAATTAGTCGGCCTACTCTGGCCCTATCCTGTCTCACATTATCAAAATCCGTATTTTATCCTATTTCTTTAATAACTCTTCCAAATATTCATTGCATCACCACAAGACAGAACTCTGTTAAGGCATCATCTTTCTAAGTCCATCTTCTAGTCAAGATCCATCAGGCCATTAATCTTTCTCTCAGTATTCACTTCCATAAAGTAGACCCTTTGCTCTTGTAAGTACTCGCTTAGAATGACCCTATTTCTTTCATATATAGCACGACCTTCCCTCATGCTGTTCTTACTAACCTACCCAACCTTTTGTAGACGGGGATGGAATGATTGCAAACTTTCAAATAATTTGTCCAGAGCTCCGGAATAACCTTTATGCCTGAAAAAGACTGTGTTTAGCTTATGAATGTAGTCCTCATTATTCTCTAGCAATTGATGCAGTCGTAACATACTGCATTTTGATTTTATTTACCCAGTTAAAATATGATTTTCATTTTCTATTCATCAGCGGCTTTGATAACGCTCACTATTTATGGAAAGGGTATAATCAAAACTGTGCAAAAATACTGCATAGTTCTATTTATCTATAAGTTTTCTTGTTAAGCATATGTCATATTTGTTAAAAACCAATGCCATTTAATTCCAGAATGTGGGCTTGATGCTGTCAGAGAAATTACAGAGTTTCGCTAATTTCTGTTGATGTCTGTTTGCTTTTGCAAGCATCTGTGAACCCAGTGTTTTTTAATATCTACCTACTGAATATTTTGCATATTTATTTATAGAAGCAATCGTTCAACATCTTATATTGGTTATTAAAATCACCTAAATGATATAAGTGGTTGTACCATGGGTGACCAAAGCCTGGAAGATGTTTTCAGAAATTCTTGTGATTTAAGGAAACATATTGAGAATGTTTTTCTTGTCTGTTAATTGCTAATATATTTCAAATCACGTTTTATAAAAAAAATCTCGGGCTACTGTAATTTATCAACATAAGAAGAAGGTATGACTATGAATTATGAGAAACTAAAGGTGGAATGGAATGGCATATAAAACCTAGGCCTAAGGCCAAGTCCTGGGACCTATGAAGTCATTCAGCGCCGAGAGGAAAACAGATAGTAAACAGGCTTGAAAGGTGTAACAGGAGGAAAACTTCGCAGTTACTCTATGAAACAATTTTCCAGAGAAGTGGAATGAAACAATTGCTAGCACAGGGTGGAAGAGAGCATGAACGGAGGTACGGTAAAAAGAGTTAGAGGGGCTGCAGCTATAGGCCGAAGGAAGCTGTTTGCCTGCAGTGCAATGTGTGAGGAGCACTGACGGCACTAAACCCTACGGAAGGAAACCGAAGGTGATGCAAATTATCGTGACATCAGTCGAGGTCGGTGAACAGTTGCCAGATAGCGCAACAATATTCTGCGGTCTTGCCAAAAAGATTTTGGGAGTGCTTTCAGATTTTTACTGTCCAACTGTACGTACACAAATAATTGATCAATATTCCTTGCATAACAATCTCTAATTCACTTTTTTTATCGAATAAAACTGAAACACATCCCTAATAAACTAAATTTTCCAAAAAAAAAAATAAATAAATGAAAAACATAAAGATAAATAACTTTCAGGTAGTCTATGTTCAGTGCAACATCTCTCGCAAAAAGGGAGCGAAACTGAGGGGCTGGGTGTTGCACCTTCCAAACCTACCTTTCTTATCTCTCAATGAAGCACCACCACACAATTGCATCTGGGTCGTGCAAAATGGTCATCAGGAGCAGAACATAAACCAACTAAGTTGAACTTTCATTCAAGCCTTCTCAGTTAGAGAACTGACCAACTGTTAACGCATTTCTGTGGACACTGAAACTACAGATGAATTTGGTCGAGATGATGTGGAATAAGTGGTGTTGGGCCTAACTGATACTTTGCAAGAATGGCGTTTGCCACAACAGCTGAATGATTAGTAGTGACCTTAAAAACAATTCTACTTTTCAAGGGTCAGCATCAGAGTGTTCTTTGGTGCACTACAGAGATTGCACGACCATATTTCATGACGCATGTGACTTCAGCCGCAAGAGAAAAAATTTAAAATGTTTCAGAATTATTCTCAAGACAGTTGCTAGGTCAGATATTTCTAATTCAAACCCCATTTGTATCTCCCGCTTACTTCCCCCACTCCCCACTCCCTCTCTCTCTCTCTCTCTCTCTCTCTCTCTCTCTCTCTGAAATTGCAATTTTGTTTCAAAGAAATCTATACTTGAAACTGGAAACGTAGATGAATTGTTAGACTCATTAAACTTACGTGACTTGAACATGCAAAGCTATTTTTGTGTAATAAAGTTTCTCTAAGTTTCTTGTTGTATCCATTTCCTTGTATATACATTTGATGTTATCTTGAAGAGTTAGGATTAAACTGATGGGAAAATCATTACCTTTAATCTACCCAGTGATTATATATAGTCTTAATGTGGATCCACTTTTATTAAACAAGTAAAAATGCGCGGAAGTTTCTTCGGCACAATCGAGTTTTTCTGCACAGCCTCTACAGCGTATAATCAAGGCCACCGAAAATAGATCTGTTTTTCGGTGGTCTCGGTATAATGCTGTATGAGCCGCAACCCATTAAACAATAACCATGGACCGATGGTGGCCTATCATATATCGTTGCCAGAAGCACAATTATTGTTAAATTAAACCTTAAATCAAATAAAAAAACTACTGAGGCTAGAGGGCTGCAATTTGGTATGTTTGATGATTGAAGAGTGGATGATAAACAGTAGTTTTAGGATCTGAGGGCGGACAGAAAAAGTGAGGACAAAAAAAGTGCTGACGGACAGACAAAGCCAGCACAATAGTTTTCTTTACAGAAAACTAAAAATGACGACAGGGAATCAAACTACACCTAAAAAGATAACTTCACTCAATATTGATTTCTACCCTACGTAAAGACTTCTCTCAAGACCAACAGGATCTGAATTATTTTCCTAAAAGCAAGTTCACTTTCAGTATACAGTATCCATATTAGTAAACAGCACTGGATTTAATTAAATCCGCCAAAATTAATGTACAGCCTTTATACAGCCATCATCATCATGTTAACCCACATGTAATTTGATTACCGAATTAACAGCGATATGAATAATTGCCAAACAAAGGGATTACACAAGCTCTGAATAACTTTAATCACCTAATCAAGAGCCATTCAAGAGTGAATCCTCACACCCAGTGATTATCAATTTGTTTCCTTGTCGAGGTCACATCGGAAATCAGGAAATTAAGAATGTGGTTTATTTTGATCTTATTCTGGATGGATTGTTAAACTAATCTAGATTTTTATCTACAAAATTTTGTAACTTCAGCTTTTATGAGACCTACTTTGAATTAATATAATTCTTTTGAACATTTAGGAGATCATGTATGTTTTATACAAAAAATAAATAATTAGCAACAAACGTCTATTTGAAGTCACTTTTAAGCAAACTCGTTTTAACTGCCTTGAGCATATTAAGAGCGCTGACATGAATGATTTAAGGATGCGCAAGTTTTATCATTTCAGCTAACGCATTATCACACAAACACACACAAAAAAAATCAATCCAGTCATTTCAAAGAAATTTTTGCCAAATTTATCTTTAGCCCCACCCAGTCTTTTTGAAGTTTGTCCTATTTAAGAAAATTTCAATATTTACTAATAATATAATACAAACGGTATTAGGAACCCATTACCTGAAATAATAAAATTCAGTGGTTGTTTTAAAACAGACTTTCACCCAAGCGCTATCCTAATTATGGAGTCTGTGGGTCACACTGATCAGTAATATGTACTGAAATGCCCTCAAGAGCTTTTTAACCTAAGCACTTCCTCTTATGTTTGGACACAGTTTCAAGTGAACGCTTTGAAGGAAATAAAAACAAAATTTAAGCAAATTACCTGGCCTAGGTGGCAATTCCAACCAATGTTGGTCAGACAACTAACAAAGTCACTAATGACAATTACTTCTGAAATACTTCAGAGGTAAAAGTTATAGATCTCTTTACTGTTAAATGAAAGAGACATTGCTACCGTATATGTATGATACAATAAAAGCCACAAAACAAACTTTCCTGCCAAGCCAATTATTAACTCAGCTGGTTCCATCTTACAATTTAGCAGAAGTACCTAGTGGATATCCTCAATCTATTGGTACGTACTATATATATATATATATATATATATATATATATATATATATATATATATATATATATATATATATATATATATATATATATATATATATATATATATATATATATATGCATACATATATTGTAAAAGTCAAAAGTCAGTACATCACACTGCCGTTGATGAGGTCTTTCCTGGAACAGAGGACAATAGCTGTATGTCTTCACAAACAGTATCAATTTCCATTTGTGTCCAAGGAGCTGCAATAAAAGAAGAGTAATGGCACAACCGAAAGAGAGAAAGTGGATCGACAGAAAGGAAACTCCATCAAAAACAAAGGAAGAGAATGAAAAAATCTAAAAAAAAAAAAAAAAATTTAAACACGCTTTTATCAAAATGCACTAGAAAGCCTAAAGTAATTTTTTGAGACCAGGTTTTTCTTACAATTAATTTTGTCAACAAAAATAAAAGCGTGGGCGCGTGCCTAAAAAATTATTTTTTACTTAATAGTGTTTTAAATTTTGTCATTTTTTTCGTATCTTTTATTTTTCACAGAAATTGTAACCGATTTATGATTATAACAGACGAAATTGAACGTGTTGTCCTGTCGAGCCAAAGAAGGTTTGAAAAATCCACTGACTTATTAACTTATTCTGCCGAATCCAAGAAGGAATGAAAAATCCAAAGATTTTCATACAAATCCTAAGATACAGGGAGAGGTCATTGTAGGGTCACTAGAGGTCACTGCTGACTTACTAATCATGTAAGGTTGTACTGTCACCCGGACTGAGTAACCATGCAAAATTTCAAGTCCATCAGACGAAGGAAACAGGTCGATCGAAAACTGGGTTACAAGTTTTTACCCAAACAGACGCAGAAGTCAAGTCAAATAAAAGCATGTAATAAAAACGACAGAAATTTGATGAAGCAGTGACAATAGAAAAGATTTATCTTCATCAATATATTCATGTGCCTTCTTCTTTAAAACATCAATCAGCTCCTTGATTTCTCTTTGCTTCTGGGGCTTCGGAATGGTTTCTAATTTTGTAGGGGTAACTTCACTGGTTCCCTCCTCAAGTACCTCATCCTGGTCACATTGTGGTGATGGATAATTACTGCAGGTTGGTCGCTCGTCTAGAGTACTTATCAGATATAAAAGATGGTCGAAATCCAGGTACTTCTTCCTGTTTGAACCACCATCTCCTGACTTGGCCTTCTGCGCCTTTAGCTCCCTCCTGAAAAAGTCTGAGAAATTTTCATCTCCTCTGTAGCAGTAGTCCTGAAACCAATGAAACGTTCACTAGTCAGTAACAAATTATTCTCACAGATGCGATAAACAGACAAACGTAGGCATATATCCGGGGATAATTTCTAAACTACCACCCAAATGGATGGTGAGCAAACGCCACGAGACCTCTTCGAGTCGGCGGAAAAGGGGCACAATCAATCAGAGAGAGAGAGAGAGAGAGAGAGAGAGAGAGAGAGAGAGAGAGAGAGAGGCACACAAAAAATTACTCCTCGTACATGAAATGCCGACATGAGGAGCGAGCAACGCAGAGGCGCTTTCGTCAACCTCGGGGGAATCGACCTCACCCACCCCCAAAAGTCCCTCCTGAACTTCGGCCTCTGATGCCACTATGCAAATAAACCAGATCCAGACGCAAAACTTTATGGAGTGCAGAAACGCGAAAACACTATAAAAAGATTAAAGTTAATTATATTCTCTCTCCTGCCAGAGAAAGCTGTGTGTGATCAACAGCAGCAATCTGGAAGAATTCCAGGAAATGCTCTCGCTCTTAAATATTGCTGAAATTTTCGTCTGCTTGGAATCTCATCTTTCCTCATTGGCTTATGATGAAAATGCCGAGCAAGAAATCAAGGCTCGAGCAAGGAAAGAGGACGGCATTTTTATCTAAAAGTTTTCGTCTTTTACTCTCAGATATAAATTCTGCTTCCCGAAGTTACTCTGATTTCATTCGGGTAGGAAATCGAGAGAGTGTTTTAAATATTATTATTATTATTATTATTATTATTATTATTATTATTATTATTATTATTATTATTATTATTATTATTATTATTCAGAAGATAAACTGCTATTCATATGTACAGTAACAAGCCCACAGGGACCCCTGACTTGAAAATCTAGCTTCCAAAGAATTTGGTGTTCATTTGAAAGAAGTTACTGAAGATAATAGGAAATACAGAAAGAATAGATCGTTTATTAGAAGAAAAATATGAATTAAAAACTAATAAATAAATAGATAAAAAAAGTAAATAAATTATTAGAGTACAAGGAGAATTGTTTTAGGGTAGTAATGTTGCATCTTCGCTCGAAGTTTTGAGGTTCCAACTGCACAACATCCTCAGGGAGACTGTCCCACAGCCCAACTGTGCGAGGTATGAAGGACCTCCGGAACTGAAAAGTTCCACACGGTGCGACTGTTCAGCAAATTTGGTCGATCTCGGCAGATAATTGTGATAGCAAAATTCTCTGTTAAAATACAAATTATCAAAACTTGACAAACAAGAGACAGTCCGTCGATGGTCAAAATTAGGAATCATAAACCTACCACCATGAACCATTCAGTCTAAAAGAGAAAATCTGGCAGAAGAAGAATCCACACCAGAGAACAGTACTCTAGTAAAGGAAGGTCAAATGACCTAAAACAAGTTGTGTCGAATTTATCATTGTTATAAATATAAGAGGCCTTACGTATAATAGCTAACTTCCGTGCAGCATTTGCTGATACTGTCATTAAATGTGTCTCAAATGTCAGATGTGAGTCAAAAGTTACACCAAGTGTAATCAAAGTTTCAGACACTAAAAGGAAACTGCATAAACTTGTGAAAGACTTTGAAAGTGTTTGCAAGTTTGAAAGGTGAGAGGAAAAGTGAGTAAAAGTAAAGTTAGGAGGGTGAAACGGAAATCCATAAGACGGAACGCTGGAAGGTGGGAATATAGATACATTCAGTTTGCGTATGTAACTGCGCGTAAATACTTACTACCAGCATCTGGGAGTAGGATTAAAGAACAGGCGAATCTCAGAACAAGTAGAGCAGATTATCGAGCCATTGTTTTTATATTGAGGAAAAGTCCTGATGTTGAATATACTCGTATAAGGGAAAAATCGAAGGCGGAAAGAGTACCTGCTTGCACAGCAAATGTGGTAAAAGAAGTCAAAGATAAGAAAAGTGGATAGACTGGTAAGCAATGGTAAAAAGTTACCATAGGTAACTTGAAGGTTCAGTAATTTAATATCGTGATGAACCTTCTGTTTACGGGTATGAAGCTGCTGATATTGTGGACGTTTTATGCAGAAAGACCACTTTCTTGTTCCTTTCTGGAAAATCCAGATATAAAGAAGGGGAGAGAGAGATAGAGAGAGAGAGAGAGAATCGTGAAACTCTCGCCTTAGTTGTTACAAAAAAAAAAAAAAAAGGCCAAAAGCTAAAGGGTCCTCAAAGACCACTCTCCATCGAAAAAGTTGGTCGAAAAAAGACAAAACTTTAGCATTACGAGAGCGTGCTGGCCACCTCATCACATCTCATCTTCCCTTCTCTCTCTCTCTCTCTCTCTCTCTCTCTCTCTCTCTCTCTACAGAGACCGGTTAACATGAACGCACCGTTAGGAAATTTTGGTCGTTCTTTTCGTAGACTCGCAAAGACCGCGTTCCTTGCAGGTTCGCAATTCTGCTCTTCTGTTCAGCTTCTTGAGGAAAGCTTAATGTTCTAAGTGTATAGGAATCTCTTTGAAGGACAGACAGATATTCCGTTATGTACTTGCCGCTGACTGAAAGTGTCGCGACAAAACTTTCTATCCAAGTGGAATAAAGACTGAAAGGGAAAGAGAAGAAATGATTGTTTTAGTAACTTTGATTGTAAAAGAGCAGCATCGACCAGAATACTAGGAAACACATGATAGTACACAAAGCACTCCACCCAAGGGCAAATACAGACAGACTATACATAACACGAAAGGAAGGGGGGAGACGACTACTAAGCATAGAGGACTGCGTCAACATCGAGAGCAGAGCACTGGGCCAATATCTGAAAACCAGTGAACACGAATGGCTAAAGAGTGCATGGGAAGGACTGATAAAAGTAGACGAAGACCCAGAAACATAGGAGAATGAAAAATAAAACAGGAATGGCACAACAAACCAATGCATGGGCAGTACATGAGACAAACTAAAGAAATGGCCAGCCATGAAACATGGCAATGACTACAGAGGGGAGAACTCAAGAAGGAAACAGAAGGAATGCTAACAGCGGCACAAGGTCAGGTCCTATGAACCAGGTATGTTCAAAGAACAATGGATGGAAATAACATCTCACCCATATGCAGGAAGTGCAATATGAAAGACGAGACCATAAACCACATAGCAAGCGAATGTACGGCACTTGCACACAACCAGTACGATAAGGCATGATTCAGTAGCAAAAGCCCTCCACTGGAGCCTGTGCAAGAAACACCAGCCAGATTGCAGCAATAAGTGGTACGAACACCAACCTGAGGACTGATAGAAAACGATCAGGCAAAGATCCTCTGGGACTATGATATCAGAACAGATAGGGCGATACGTGCCAGTAGACCAGACATGACGTTGACTGACAAAATCAAGAAAGTATCACTCATTGATGTGGCAATGCCATGGGATACCTGTGTAGATGAGAATGAAAGAGAAAAAATTGTTAATTATCAAGACCTGAAAATCGAAATAAGAAGGATACGGAATCTGCCAGTGGAAATTGTACCCATAACCATAGGAACACTAGGCACGAGCCCAAGATCCCCGAAAAGGAATCTGGAAAAACTAGATGCCGAAGTGCTCCAGAACTCATGCAGAAAAGTGTGCTACTAGAAACAGGGCACATAGTGAGAAAAATTATGGACTCCTAAGGAGGCAGGGTGCAACTCGGAACCCCACACTATAAAAACTACCCAGTCGAATAGGATGACTGTGATAGATAATAATAATAATAATAATAATAATAATAATAATAATAATAATAATAATAATAACAACAGTAGCTAGAAACAAATCCCCAGTTATGTTTGGGTATTTGTACCCAAACATAACTGTGGATTTGTTGCTCCACTATTATTATTATTATTATGATTGGCTGCCCGGCATGTACCGGGCGGAGCCTTCCCATCAAAGTTCTGTTTTCGTCTTGCGTGCGAAACGGCGTTGAAGTTCTGAGGATGAAGATAAAAATTTCGATCCTCGGATGCCGAATTTTGATTTGCTCAATGCGCTATGGGGATCGCTCGGTGCATGTCTCCTGGCTGCCGTGGGAGGAGAAAGGTTTTTGCGTAATGTTGAGTGTTGGTTTCTCCTTCCCAATGTGCAATGCTTCCAAGAGGCGTAGGCGGCGGTGGTCGGGCATTTGGTCAATTACTTCGATGTTCGTGATTATGTCTTTTCTTGCTATTTTCTGGTTATGGACGGTCCTGGCATGATTAAAGATAGCCCCTCTTGGGCGTGGCAGAAATCCTTTTGGAGAAACGCATGGTGGTCATACGATGTAAGAACCGAGGCATCCTCGGACGGGGCATGAGTACCGGTATACCACGTTGGTTTTCTTCAAGGGGGTCCTGCTGAGGGGGCTGGGTTGTTGCGCATAACCAGGCTGCTCGTCTTTCTGCTCTTGTAATAGATAACCAGATGTATGTTTCTGTTGGAGTCAACAGGGCTGACATTATTCTTGATGATGTTTTTTGAGGGCTCGTTCGTCTTCTTTATATTTATGATGAAATTGCCCTTTGTAGAAGAGCTCTATGCGTTCAGGGGCATCAGGCGAGGTTCCAGACGGTACCATCTATCGATGTTCGCCTTGATAGATTCTTCTATATCCCAGTTTGGGTGTCCATTGTTGACGAGGGTTTGGGCTACGTTTCCATTTCTCCGTGGGTGTCGTTCCAGGAGGAGCAGTGTGAGAGGGCCCTCCTGACGTGGGCGCTGATGGTGGAGCGCTTATACCTCTCGGGCACTCGCTCGCCTGTTCATACACATGCCCAGGTTCGTGTGTTTCGTGAGACCCTCGTAGAGAAAGAGGCCTCTCTCTGTTCCACAAGGACGTCAAGGAAGGGGAGGCAGCGGTTTTGGCTCTACTCGATCGTGAAACTGAGGCAGCTATGGTTGTGGAATGCACGCCTCAGGTTTTCGATTTCCTCTTGCCACTGGCGCTGACGAAGGTGTCATCGATGTAGCGCACGTGACATCCTTGGTTGGCGTATATCTTGGAATACCCTTTGCTCCACAGTGCCCATATAGAAATTGGCGAAGAGGACTCCGAGGAGAACCCATCGCCACCCCGTCGATCTGGGTGTACATATGGCCACGATGGTTGGAGAAAGGGGCCTTTTGGTGCAGATTTCCAGGAGGCGCGAGGGCATGCTCAGGGATGTTCAGGGATGGGGTGGTGGGGTCCCTATACACACGGTCCAAGATCATTTGATGGTCTCATCGACGGGGACGTTGGTAAGAGAGACTCCACATCCATCGAAGCAATACAGCCTCCAGGGCGCGCTCTTAAGGCCTCCAGGAACTCTGCTGACGACTTCAGACTGTGGCTGCTCGGAACATAAGGGGTAAGGATGGTTAGCCTCTTAGCCAACTGGTATGTCAGGGCAGGAATCTGACTGATGATGGGGCGCAGGGGTTACCTTGCTTATGCGTCTTGACGTTCCGTGGACGTACCCCAGGTCATAGTCCCCGTGATTGGTGGTAGGTGAAGGGCGTTGGAGGCGGCGTTGACCGTCTCTATGACTGATGAGTGCATCTAACATTAGTCAGTGCGTTTGAACATTCGGCCCATAGTGCCAGATACCCCGAGTAGATTCAATTTATTCCAACTTCAGAGACAACGACATAATAAGCTGTGTCAAGTGAGTACAATGATCAAGCCGATTGAGAGGTTAATCTCTGATAAATGGTCATTTCAATCGCTGTCATAATTAAGTAAGCAGACTGTTTGTGACTATTCCCTGTTCATGGTTATAGGATCATTGGGCCTCATGAATAAACTTCAGCAATCTTTTGCTTGGATTTTTAAAGCAATTGCTTCCAGTTCCCATGAATAAAACAAAGTAAATGCTTGTGCTAGTAGCAAATGCTTACGACAGTTGCTTAAAGCTCAACAAATGCTTCTAAATTATCAGCAATTGCTTCATTTCAATGAATAAAACATGGCAATTGCTTATGATTCTCAGCAATTGCTTAAAAAAGTTTAAGGCAGCTCACTAGGTGCTTGAAACGCCTGTGAACTGGATCTGATGGCGGCTTTTCTCCAAATTCGTAAAAGGAAAACTTACCGAAATCGCCATAAAGCATTACCCTGCGATTACAGAAAGTTGTACAGATTCAGTGAAGAAAATGTGGAATGGCTGGCACAACATTTTTTAGGTGAATATGGAGAAACACGTGAGTGCTCTCTCAAAATAAGGATCGAATGAAAACGTGCAAGGTATGTGTCAGAGCCGGGCTACCAAAACGGCGTAGGAGAGGGAGATAAGATTCATCAAACAAGTGTTAGTAGAGTTATTGGAGGATGTTCTCAAGAAAGTTGTTGAAAAAGCAAATTTATGGATAAGATTTCCCCAGTGCGAGAATGATGAAGAAGAATTGAAGGAAGTGGTCAGAAAAATATCGGTTCTGTAATAATTAGGTCAGTTGATTGCACTCATGTGCGCATTCCACAATTGAAACATCGTGGTGATGAATATATAAATAGGAAAGGATTTGCAAGCATTAATGTCCAAGCCACTTGCAATGCTGATGAAGTGTTCACTAGCATCGATGTTCAGTGGCCAGGGAGCGTACATGACAATAGGATCTTGAAGAACTCCGATATTCATAATGTAATGAGCAACCTCAATGATAATGGTAATTTTCTGTTGCTTGGGGACGGTTGATACCCTATACGAACTTGGTTAATGACTCCATTATCTGTGTACTGTTGGGAACATGCTTATTTTAATGGTCAGTGTGATTTTTGATTGGAGAGAGAGAGAGAGAGAGAGAGAGAGAGAGAGAGAGAGAGAGAGAGAGAGAGAGAGAGAGAGACCTTACCTACAGACCTTACAGTTCGTTCGGGTTGCCCCAGGAGGTCCCTCAGTGTGAGGCACCTCTGATGTCTACCAGAGAATTGCTAATGGAACTTCTGGGCATATTTTGCATCTTCCAATCTTGGATGGTCTGGGGCGCAACAGACATTGTCAGCTTATTCTTAAACACGTCTACGCTCACTCCTGATGTTCCTCAGATGAGCTGGTAACGCATTGAATAGACGCTGTATTATCGTGCTGGTGTGAGTGGATTAATAATGTCCTGTGTGCTTTCATAGTTTTCCTGTATAGTTTTGGAGCACTATTAATCACCTCTGCTTGCTCTTTCTTATATTTTAGCTCCATGAGAAGAAGAGAGAAGAGAGAGAGAGAGAGAGAGAGGTCAGGGGACATATGAAAGAGAGAGAGGCCAGGAACATGCATGAAGGGGAGTCAACCCAACTTACAGAGAAGAGAGAGAGCCAGGAACATAAGCAGAGAAGTCCAGCAGAAATTACAGAGAAGAGAACCAGGGGATATGCGCGGGAAAGAGAGAGAGAGTCAACAACACAGTGAGAGGAGAGATGCCTCGGTACGGGAATCTGTGTGGAGCTGACAGGTCTTTGTAAACCTAAATCAATTCGTTCTTCTATATTAAATATAATTCATATAGCGTTTTATTCTGGTAATATTAATTCTATACTAATATTATTATATGTTAATATATTATCGAAGATAATTTGAAGACTGGATTATGTCGATGATATGTTTACTTTTATCAGAAAGAAGGAAAAGTAACTGGCAACTATTTTTTTTTTGCTTTTAACATTTTTTTCTGGATTGATATATCAGTAATATCAAAAGACGGCGCACAACAGTGAATTACATAATGTTGATGCGAGCTGGTGAGAGGACTCTAGTTTTTTCGCTCTTACTAGTGCTACAGTAGTAAATGACATAGTGTTCAAGCTTAATGATGCAACTGAATCATATATGTTGTTGTTCTCATTATGAAAGGACATTATATTTGCTCCGCATCCTATTGTTTAATAATGGTGACAATTAAATTGAAGTTTATCACTCATAGGCTATAGAGTGTTACACAAAGGAAAAGTACGTCTTGTAAATTGCACTTTATATAGAGTAAAGATGTATCCAGCCTCAAATCATTATTGGCTATACCACACCACGTCCCTTACAGTATGCATTATTGCGGAGCACTGTTGCAGTGTCCCTTTTAGGTCTAAACTGCAAGTAAACAAAAACAAGAAAACACACACGCACACACACCGGATGTCTCAACTCTGAAACTCTCTTAGCCAAAGGGGTTTATAATATCTAAGGCCCAAAGGATAGGAGGTCTAACCACGATGCAGGTAAATTAGGCGTTAGCCAGGTATGTATGTATGTATGTATGTATGTATGTATGTATATATATATATATATATATATATATATATATATATATATATATAAATATATATATATATATATATATATATATATATATATATATATATATATATATATATATATATATATACTTACAAGGTGATATAACTATTTCTATTCATATACATTTAGGCAAATATACCGTCGGGAATGGATAAAACACATAAGTCGCACGTGGCTGGTTCTCTAAGCAAAAGCTAGGAGGACTCCATTCAACAAAAGGTAGCAAACGGTGATAATTATTATTCATATGATTTTAAGCAATTGATTTTTGCCTAAGCATTGGCTACATTTTGCTACTTGAGCTTTTGCTTTTTCTTACAAGCTTTTGCTTTAAGCAAATGCTTGCTTTATTCATCAAGGCTCGTTGGCTACCGAGGCAGAAGTGTCACTGGGAGCTGAGCAGCTGACTCGAAGATTGATCAAATGGTTTAAATTTGGAACTTTGGTTGGTATAAGGTTTGATGCGTGTGTGGTTGTGTTTGATTCGAAATGTGCGTGTGTAAATAGTTCGTGAACGTAAGTAGCAACTTTAATATTTCCAATATTAATAATATAATATTATGAGGTTATAATCGCAGCAGTCAATAGAATGGGAAAAAATATCCATAATATTGTCAATGTAAATATATACATTATATGATATATAATTTTTAAATACATCTTAACATCATATTATTGTGGAGTTTTTCACCAATAATGGCATTCCCGATTATGCACAAAATTATCATATTTTGTTTTATTCTAAGTGAGACGATCTAAACTGGGAGGAGAGGGAGGAGGGTATTTTCTTTTGGTTATTCAGTAGAGTGAGGACTGTTCATATGGGTGAATATTGTAGCAAAATTCAGTGAGATATCATAACTCACCAAGGGTAGTTAAAGTTGAGGCTACAAATATCTCTAATGAATATCAGTTAGGCAGACAATGCTTTTGAACGATACGACTCAGGAAGATAAAATGAATCCCAGTATCCTAAAATGATTGAGTGTCTCCCCATCAAGCAGAGAGGCGTTCGCTGCAATTATAATATAGGAAAATGACATAATGTAAACTCATCCATTTCAGCTCTTGCTAATTACATTAGTTTGTAGAATACTGAGTTACGTTCACCACAAAACATTCCACAAACACACGTCGGTAACTTATTGCACACAATTCACAAACAAGTTGAATACAAGTCAGCGATTTATTGGTAGTCATAACAGTGCTTCATACGATTATCCAGCATTTGCCAAGGTTCGCTCCACTTACAGTCATTGACTTGTTTTCAACCTGTTTGTGATATGTACGAAGTGCGGACGCACCTTTATGTAGCAATTTTTTGTTAGGGAACAATGTTTCGGTAACTGTAAAGATGTGTTCGAAACATTTGTGGCGATCCTATATATGGCCGATTGCACGCTGTCCTTGGGCGAGCAAAATATGGCATTGTTCCATAAACTTGGCCCGTATCAGATCATCTTTATTTATGACGTAAAGTATAGGAAGGCCACAGGGCAAGCCAGGATTTGGTGTTAAGTTTTCGAATTCTTCTGTAGCACTGGATTGATCAATCATGATTATGTGATCCACCTCTTGCTCTCTCCTTTCTCGTGTCTTTTCTCATATTTATCATCTTTTTGCCACTTCTTCGTCCAGTAGACTCGACCATGTAGTACGCGCTTGCAAATATTCGACATTCAAGTAGTGTACAACTACTCTGTAACACACCAGGCAGTGTGGACTGTGTTTGTTCAACAATGTTTCTGGTCAGTTCGGACTTGCCTTAACTTTGAGTGACCTTCTTTCTTTAGTAATTCTGTTATGATGCGTCCACACTGCATTATAACATGTCATAAACACAAGTTTGGAACTCACTGCACACACATAAAACGGACGAATACAAGTCGACGGCTGAGTGTTATTTCTGATCCGTGTTTCCGACGACTATCCAGCATTTGCCAAAGGTTTGGTCTCCGCTTACGGTCGTTGATTTTTATTTTCAACCTGTTTGTGTTATGTATGCCATAAGTTGCCGACGTATGAACATGACATGTTTTACTCTGCAGTGGACGTACCCTTACATGTGTACGTAACGTTAAAGTGGACGACCCTTGAATCAGTTATTTATCTACATTATTTTTCCTAACAATTGTTCCATTGCCAGTCTTCCATGTAATATCTTAAAAAAGAGGTCCTGTTTATATTCACTGAAATATTAACTTTCTCTACTTGACAGTTATAAAGTCTCTCCGAATATTTTCAAAACCCAAAGGCATGTAGTTTTGTATAAAGAGACAAATATATAAATATTTATATAAACTGTCTCAGAATTTCGTTGGTAGGACCTTAAAGCAAATGATAAATAAACAAACCTTTGGCGTGTGTAATTTCCTGAAGTCTGGGTTTTATGACCCAAACATGACCTCATTTCAGGGACTGTAGGGTATGTTGGCTTAACTAACTCTGCCATTTCTCTCAGCAGGAAGTGCACGAGATTGAGATCAAGGTCATTACCCCTCAACCTCAGCCGCTGAAGATTTCAGGAATAAGCTTTTCTTATGGAGTAGAGTAAGAGAGTGAAGTAACTGAAAGTGTTATGCAAATGCAGTAAAAATGAATTATTTGATATAACTAAGGGCAGTTGATATAAGCGTCATCGTAATGAAAGTCAGGATATTCATGAATGCTGTTCGCAAACAAAGAACAAATCTCAAACAGAAGCATGAAATGATAATAATTTGAAGGATTTATGAAAGTCATTTCAAACTTTAAGCTGTTAGATGTCTAGTTAAACACTCGAAATAACTAGTTGGGACAAAGAGTAACGTTTTTAAAGGCTGTAAAGAACGGAACGAGGGCTCACCTAACATTGTTTTGTCAGCCCTGTTTTCATGAATAATGTGAATAAATGACCTCCGATGTTTTGGTCCCGTCGAATCGTCTACTTCAGTGATACTGATTTCCAGTAATATTTGCTGTGCTTAAAATATTTTTCTTTGTTGGTCTCTGTAGTTATTTCTCAGTCTTGGATACAGGTTTCATTGTGAATTTAAAAGTGAATAATTTCAATTTGACATGATATATTCAGATAGACGAAAAAAAAGCATTTTAAATTAACTGGACCCTCCTTTACTTACGTTGCTGTGAGAAATAGTCATCATCATGGAGCACAGGTAACTTGCGTTTCAAAATGGTGAGCATTTTATTTTAATTTATTCGAGCTAATGTACATTAGAGGCAGAAATGAAGGAATCAAACATTTATAATCGCAATTACAGCTTCTTTCAGTTTTTATTGCGAGTCCTTGTTTAATAGCATTGTAGGATGCTGGTTTGCACAGTATCGTTATATATTCAGCTAATAAGAACAACAAAAATTGAGCCAGAATAGCATGTTAAAAAAGCAAAAAAAAAAAAAAATTAATGTTTTTCTTAAATGGGAAAATTATATACCAAAAATAAAATAATAGAGATATGTCATTTCTATATTTTATTGCCTTTCGAATGGTATATGAGTCATCGCTATCCGTAGCATCTGTTGCACAGTAAAACATGAGGAAAAACTTGCAAAGAAATTTCCAATATTCGACCAAAAGGTGTGAAACTTTTAGCTACAGAATACTCTGCTTCTTGTTTTCCTTTCGTTGTTTTCTGTGAATTTGATTTAATGGTAGCATGCAGGTTTTGCCATTTGGAAGGGCTCAGAAACATGTGGATTCTCCCTAAGTCTCTCTCTCTCTCTCTCTCTCTCTCTCTCTCTCTCTCTCTCTCTCTCTCTCTCTCTCTCTCTCTCTTTCTGTGGTCCTCAGGGCACAAAGGTACCACTCTGCATTCACGACAGAGACAGAACGTAAATGTATATATATCCTTATATCAATCGATTATAAATATCACATATCAGTTTCGTAACTGCAAGTGATATCATGGGCAGCATTTTTGGTTATAGTAGAGTTTACTGAGAGAGAGAGAAGAAAGAGAAAGAAAGAAGAAAGAAGAAGAAGGAAAAAACAGATGACTGATAGCAGTTTCATTTTACCTTTGTATCTTTATGATATCCGGACTATGCACAACAGAAATGAAAAGGGCTGAAGTGTGCATAATTACCAGGGTCTGGATGCAAAGTTCCTGACGCTTCTAAGTTTACGAAACATCTTTGAATATTTGGAGAATCTGCCTCGGCTCAACTGAGCAATCAGCGGTAATAATAATAGTTATTAATAGGCATCATATTGCAAGTATCTCCCTACACTCCACCCTCCCCCATCCTCAGAATCATGACAGTCTCATAGTAAAGTTTGAGAACTGGCAATTCGATGTCCTTCGTGTCTCAATGAGCCTAACCTCATCCATAACGAAAAACAAGTACTTCAAGAAACTTTTATATACTTCCTGGGGTTAATTTTATGGTTTTATATGTCTAATAAAACTCACTTTTATCATGTTTGTGAGAGCAATTAACAGGTATTCGCTGATTTCCGTAAAAAAATAGAGCAGTAGTAAATGGGTGCAAAGTGGAAACTTAACTGAACAGCTATATCAGTTTTATGAAAAGACATTATTATTCATTTGATATAATCAAGTTGAAAAGAAAAATGTTAATTTTAATACTTTCACTTAACTAAATATTATACCGATTTTCATAAAAACTTGAGGAATGACATTTTTATAAGATTAGCGAACCAGTTTTTTAATAAACACTGCAAGTTCTAGTAATACCTGACCTAAACACATCCACACATCCCACCATTTCCCTACACTTGGACAAATATTATTTCCTCCCAAATACTCACCTTATGAATGTGACATCAAGTTGTAGTTATTATCTCGCATAAACAGACACATCATGCAAACATTTACTCCCCATTAGTATAATACAACATGAATGGCATCAACTGTTAAATTTTCACATTCATTAACATAAGTTTCATAAATCGTAGATCACATTGTCATTAATTGACTTCTGGTGACTTCGTTACGATTCATACGACTGCATTCTGTTGCAATTCACAAATTATGATCAAAAAGTCCCATGATGGCAAAAAAAAGGCGGGGCGGGGGGGGGGGGGCGATGGGTGTCCGTGTACGACCGGTGTTTATATCAGCATTTATAACACGATGGTTTTGTAATAGCAAAGAAAATAATCTAACTCCTCACTAACGATACATGAATATCTTTGGAATATGCGTAAAAACAATCTTTGACATTTGAAAGCAAATCCTGGCCGAGTACTTATTTTTAGCCTCAAAAACTGAATCTTTTAAAAGTCTTTTAGCGAAGGACTGGTAAATGAGGCGCAGAGACATAGGGTGAGAAAAGTGTGTTATTTAGAGGGACTTTCGCCTCTGCGGGGCCGTCCCGCGTGCTTCTCTTGTCATTCTGTCGGTTGGTGGATGGCTTTAGGGAATGCCAACAGTACTGACTCTCTGGTCATTACTATTTTTCATTGTTATTATTTTTCTGTGTATATTAATTTTATGCTTATAATGAAAATGTGTTATATGTATATTTTATGCGATTTTCAGTGTTGTTAATATTTTTGTTGTTTATGGGAACTTGACGCGAGGTTGGTACTCGCCAACCACTTGTCTGTGTAACATCATGTAAGCAGTAGTAGCATTCTTTAGGGAAAATATTAATTCTGATGTTATCAGTATTATATTGCATTTGCACCTATTTTTTTAAAGGTATAATTCTAGTATATGAAACGATCAGTACTGAAATAGTAAAGTTGTTAGCTGAGATTAAATCAATTAAGGTTTGTATCAGCTTACCCCGCCCCACCCCACCGCTACTCAGTCCCAACCATTTCTCACTTTGCGGTCATTTGTCGTTCATTAAACTAAAGTGCGTTAAGTTCTCACAATTTTTCGCTGATTATACTGTAATAGCTATTCATTAGCTAGACAATTAGATAGCTAAGGAGGATCAAGGAAGGCCCATGTGAGTGTTATCTAAAAATAAGTGTCTTTCAGGAGGTGGGCTCCAGTGTCGTGTAAAAGTCTTTGAGCAAATCACCAGCTAACTTTGATGAATCAAGAACCTTGCCAATGACGGCGTAAGTGTTCCTTTATTTATTTCTTGTACATTTACTCTTATTCTTGTTCATTGTATATATTGTTTTTTCTATGATTTTTTCGGGATCATGTTTGTTGAAGTTAGTTTGTAAAGAAATCTCGATGAAAGCGTGACAACCTGGTAAAAACTGGCCGCCTTTTTGGTGACCAGGTTTCATTATAGTTACTCATCGTATAGGGACTTTGATAAGCTTCTATAAATTACCGTAAAATAGTTTTAAGCATTTAAACATCGCAGCCTTACATGCTTTCTTGTCATCGCAAATTCTGTTGATGTTAGAAGGAAATCTATTGATGTTAGAAGTAAATTCTATTGATGTTAGAAGCAAATTCTAATGATGTAAGCAGTCGAGATCCTCAGATACAAAAACGACGAGGAAACCTATTTGCTGGTTCAACCTCCCAGGCCGATTCAGTTTCAAGATACTTGGGGTAATAACTATGTATTGCTGTTAGCGATGATATTCAATACAAAATATAATATCCAGCTTACAGAGGATTAGTTAAGTGTCGACAGGTGCTAACGAAATCTTGATTTAATTTTAAGGGATGAATAATACAGTACCGTAAAACATAATTGGATAATCAGATGAAAACAATGGTCGATCTTTATGTTTGTTGAGCCCATTGTGTGATCTGGGTCACGATGTGGCTAGGACGAACAGGTGAACACTGCAAAGCACACGGGTGGGCAGGTGCACTGGGCTGCAATGACAGGTACCCAGGTAGGTTACCTGATGTTACTCACAACCTTCCAAGGCGTCAGCCTCAAACCTGCACTAAGGAAGAGAGGTTTTCAGTGAGGCCTTGCTAGAGAATAGCTGTGAGGTGGGTTTCCTGTGGCTGCCTGATGCCTCTGCCATGTGGTGTTTGTGCTTGTGAATGGAAGCAGAAAAGGGAATGATGATTGGGCAGATTTTAAGCTGCTCAAAGGGATTTCGAAGTTACATAGACACCACAGTAGATGTCTTGTTCAAAGGCTGCATTTATCAAATCAGCATTCAGAATACAGTATTATGTGTTGAGAACAGAAAGGCAGTAGATTTTATTTTCATGGAGTGTCAGAATGATAAAGCCAGTTCAAGGGTCTTACGAAGCGTGATAGACAAAGGTTTTCCATTGAACCAAGTAGAGAAGATTGGGGAGAATGCATGTTGCAATTGAAGATCATTGTGGCAGGAAGCACATGGAGTTAGGTGGAGTGGAGTGGGCGAAGACAGGTAGGTAACCCTGCTTATGAGCAGCTCCTATTTAGTGGTTATCCTTAATCTGCAATTAAATGCTGAAATCGCCAACACCTTTGTTGTTTTGTCCTTCTCTAGAGCACCAGCTAGCCTGTGGGGAATGGCTTATTGGTTTTCTGCTGTGAAAGGGGTAACACCAATTTCTCTGAAAGCCTTTTAGACCTGACTTGGTTTCTTTACCCTTTTTAGTTTTCTGTAAGAACAAACTATTGAGATGGCTTTGTCTGTCCGTCTGCACTTTTTCTATCCGCCCTTAGATTTTAAAAACTACTGAGGCTAGAGGGCTGCAAATTGGTATGTTGATCGTCCACCCTCCAATAATCAAACACACCAAATCTGACCCTCACAGCTATAATATCTTTTCTTTTTAACCCCAAGTTAGCCATAATCGTATTCTAGCAGCGATGCTCGAATAAGCCACTATCGGACCGTGGTTAAGTTTCATGAGCCGCAGCTCATACAGCATTACCAAGACCACCGAAGATAAATATGTTTCGGTGGCCATTGATATACGCTGTAGTGGCTCACCACAGAAACTCGATTGCGCCGAAGAAACTTCACCTTTTTTTTTTTTTTTTTGTAGGTAAATACCAACCATACCTTTTATGCAGGAGTATTCATCAGCACAAACTATAGCGGTCATTAACATTTGGTAACAAGTAGTTAAATGAAGTCAGTGGTTAAGGTTTTTTCTTCGCCCGTGGTCGGGTTGAGAGGACTTGCTCTATCCGACTGACCCCCAAGTGGAAACTTATGTCATCTGTTTTTATTGCATAGATGATGTTTTGTGTTTTTCTTCAGCAGGATTTGGACAAATTCTTCGTAGAGTGAAAGTTCAGGCACATCATGGTGGGCAGGGCCACCAGTCTTGCATCCCTGTGCCAGGAATTCGTAGGACGTTGCAGGGTCATTAGTCCTCTGTTTAGTTATGACAGGGCCTTAGCAATCAGGTGGAAATTAAATCATTTAGCCAGTGAGATAAGAGATTACCCTCCCACTTCAGAATGAGTCTTACATAAAAGGCGATGGTTTGTATCCCCACTGGAACAAATATATACCAGTTTTTCTAAGTAATTTTTATTTATCAGAGATAACACAAAGCCTGAGCCTTCTATCATAATCCCACCTCTTCCACCATTTTTTCTCCGTGATGCCGAAGGACAAAGTTCCATATTAGGACAGGTAAGAGGGCGTGCACTATAAACACCCGCCTGCATCACCTGCATTTAATTACCTTGTTACCTTGTCACCAAGTGTCAACGACTGTGTCAGCTGGTGCTGATGAACTCTCCTGCATCAGAGGCTTTGGTTTTGTGTACTCTGGGGAAATACAAATTAACTTAAAATTTGGGTATGTTTGTATCTCATAATTGGTTAAATGAAATCCGTATACAGTGTAACATTGAGACTTGAAAATACTAATAATTTGCAAGAATTACATCTGTTACTTCATGAAGCTGAATTTTAAAACATTTAGATTTATAGCATATTTAGTAATTTAGAATCCACCAGTTATCAAATGTTGTGCACTTATTATATAGGTTAATGAAAAGAGCTCTCTCTCTCTCTCTCTCTCTCTCTCTCTCTCTCTCTCTCTCTCTCTCTCTCTCTCTCTCTCTGGATTGCCTACGTAATGGACCCTCTTACCATAGCCTATATTCATAAGGTGCAACGAAAGGTAAATTCAGGACTAAATTATATTTATGTACGCACACACACACTTACATATATGTGTGTATGTATATATATATATATATATATATATATATATATATATATATATATATATATATGTATATATATGTATATATATGTATATATATATATGTATATATATATATGTATATATATATATATATATATATATATATATATATATATACTCTTTCTATATATCAACTATATATATGTATACCTATAATAATATATATATATATGTATATATATATGTATATATGTATATATATATATGTATATATATATATGTATATATATATATATATATGCTGCTCTGCTCTCTCATATATATACTATATACTCATATCTGCTCTCTCTCTGCTGCTACTCTCTATACAACGTGTTGCACATGCTTGTATGTGTGCGCGTGCGTACTACGTATTACCATTACTTAATCTTATACCTTTCCTTTCAAAGGAGTTGTTGCCAGGAGTTTAATCTTGTGATTCAAGATATTCATTTAAGTGAGGTTTTAAGCCACAATGCTCATTTAAACTCCTAGTTGCAACAATAAAATTTTCAGTACTGAGAAAGTACCTAAAAGCTGCTTAAGTGGCACAAAGTTTTCCTGGACATGCCCATCCACGGAAAAATGTTTTATAACCACGAGTGTTAAGACAAATTGTTTTCTCTTGTGTCAACCTAACTCCTGTGATTATGATATCAGTTACTGACTTTCAGTAAGAACATTTCAGCTCGATCTCTAAAGTTTTATGTCCATAGTGACTGGAAAGGAGACACAGACACCTGGACAGGCATGACGAATAATTCATTGATGGAAAAACATTACAATTATTTAATTGTTCCTAAGTATTAAATAGAACAGTTTTCCCACAGTTATTATTATTATTTCAGCATGTGAAACCTATTCACATGGAACAAGCACACCAAAGGGGCCACTGACTTGAAACTCAGTCTCCCACACTGCACCTGTAACTGATCATGATGCAGAGCCAGTGATTTTTCAACTTCCGGGGGGAGACGCGAACCAGCGACATCTGAGTGGCACTAACCACTGTACTATTGCAAAACAGTACTGAAAAGTAGCGATTTCCTGGAATTGAACGGAAAGCCCTTCGGAAGAAAGAAAGCAAAAATGAAAGAATTAGAAAAAGAAAACCAAAGAGCAACACCAAAAGTTCTTGAATGTTTTCGGGTGAGGAGCTCGTCCAGCCTGGAGGAGGAGTCTGATCGCCCGCCATTGCTGGAACGAATTCTTTGTCTGAGGAGCCCTCGGTCTCTTGGCACCACATGTGTTCAGGCCTCAGGGTTCTCCTCAAAATGGTTCCACTCATCAGCTGTATTTGGTCTCCTTGACTACATGGCTGAGATTTAATATAAACACAAGCATTGCTAAATCCCTAGAGTTCTTAGCATTGCGTAGTGTGTGTGTGGTCTTCGATATAAACAGCCTTTTTTTTATTGACAAAACTCATAATTACTGGTAAGAAATTTCCATCATAGTTGTTTAAACATCAACTTTTATCTATCTACTTCTACTTTGTGCTTCACTGAAGAGAACAAGAGTTGGTTCTGATAACTTTCTCTTGGGACAGTTTAGATGATTATTTTGCCTTGCTAGAAAAGTTTTAAATGTCACAACAAAAGAATGCCAATGTTAAAGCTGTTTATGATGTACTCAACAAACTGGTAAAGTTTAAGAATTTGAACATGAAGCAAAGTCAGCAAATGTAATTATAAAGATAAATTTCTTTGATATCGCTATCTGAAGGTCAGTTACTGTTGACCTTAAAAACCTCTTGGTCTATTAGATAGAAAGATGAGATAGTGTTTTGGCCTGTCCTCAGTTGCACGCATGCAGACACACCTGCAGAAACCTGATGGTGTGTATTTCCTCTGCCAGTAGGCTTTGTGGCTGTAGCCATTGTATCCAGATGTCTTTGCCTTTCTAGTGTTAGAGAGGAATGCAGAGACAAGGACACAGAGACAGACGTGAAAAAGTTTTCATTCTTCTAAAAACGGTATCAGAGCATCGCCCCTTTTCTTGTAGACAAAATTATCGTTTCTCGTTTGTTTTCCACTGCATCAAGACAAAGCAACGAAAGTGAAGGGTGGACGATATCCGTTGGAAATGAACGAGCGTCATTTGGCAGAGCAAAAGAAGAGCAGAGTTCGAAAATTCTTTTTGGTGAAGAGCTCTTGTGTCCGTGGAGGGGTGTGATGGTCCTCCATTAACGTACCTAATCCATTGTTTGAGAGGCATTTGGTCTTTCATCGCCTGTGTTCGTCAGACTTCAAGGTTCCCACGAAATGGATGACTTTATTCGTGTCATCAGCAGCGTTGTGTTTGCCTGAATACGAAGCAAGGATTTGCAGAAGCATCGTAAGTGTGGCCATTTCTTCACGTCAGATTTCTGGGGTGTGTCATTTTGTCTAGAAATGGGCTGGAAAAGTAAGGTATGGTAGTAATGATAGCTCTTCAGGGTACCTGCATTGAAAAACTTAGGGTGTTCATTTTATATATTGCGTGCAGTAGAATCTTTTTTTAAATAATCGTATTATTCATTTGGCCCTCTCTTTATAATTTGTTTTAGTAACTCCTACTTAACGTCTTCAGCCACTAACATCCCTGGGGCCTTCTTGGCCCCAAGCTCAGGTAAAAGGGCGAACCTCAAGATAGCTCAGGGCACAGAAAGATAACTTTCCTAAAGGCGGAAGGTGACGGACTTAACGAACTTATCTTCCGCTGTAAGTTTATTTACAAACACCTCGCTGTAATGTGTGTAAACTTTTCCCGACCTTTTTTACTTGTCGGAAATTGAACTCTGCAAAGTTTGTTATATTCAGGCCGGGAGTCATATAGACTTTGTCTTGCTCCGAATGGCTGCAGCCTCCCAGGGCGCAATTTCGAGACAAGTTCAGACGCGGAAAAGAATAAAAAAGAAAGAAAATAAAAGAAGTTCAAACTCTGAGGGAAAAAGTATGAAGTCAAATAAACATTCTGAGTATTTTGCTTATTTGAAAACTTCCTTCTAACAATCGTGGTCTTTCTTTCTTTGACTTATCAGGAGTTCTTTAGTTTGCTTGTTTGTTTGTTTTCATCTCTCTCTCTCTCTCTCTCTCTCTCTCTCTCTCTCTCTCTCTCTCTCTCTCTCTCTCTCACACACAATACATCGGGAAAGTTCTCATCTCTTATTCATCTTGATTTTGTATTGTTTTTACTTTTAAATATCAAAATCGGGTGGGGGGGGGAGACCAGCTCCTCTAAAATGGCTAATTCCAATTTCCCCATTTTCTGAGAAGTCGTAAAACTTGAAGTGATGCTGCTTTTGCCCTGAGCTGACTTGATCTGAGCGGACCTAATGAGCTTGTCAGAGATGCGACTGAAATGTGACGAAAATATTGGCTGTCACCTTCGATCATTCTCGGAAAATTGTCAAAACTTTCTTGGGTGATCCTATATGTATCTCGGGTTAAAATTTGTTTTTTTATGGCGCTTGCAGTCAGAAAGCAGAGGTTTAGACCAGGTGTTTTCGGAAGGCTTAGATATTAATTTTTAGCAATCATTAAACCATGGGAAGGAGAGAATTAACTTATCGTTATTGTATACTCCCCTCATCCTACCATGAAGTTCAGAAACTCCATTTTTGTTCTGTAAATACAACAGCCAGCATAACATCCCGTTTGTTTCGGTATGATTTTCTCGATAATTTTGTGAGGACTTTATTTAATAGGCCTTTTTGTTTTCGCAATTGGGTTAGTGCGTATGAGAGAGAGAGAGAGAGAGAGAGAGAGAGAGAGAGAGAGAGAGAGAGAGAGAGAGAGAGAGCTGTCTGCTTCTTATGCCTATAATTACAATAAGCCAAATCAGTCATGTTTTCATTACAGAAACCAAAGGTAATCGATTCCACTTTCGTTAATACCTCGTTTTCAGTTGAAGAGATTCCGAATTCATTCTTCATTGCTCCTCCAATCTCGAGCGAAGAGGAAATTCATTTAGGGAAAAATTCGGCCTAAAACCACGTGCCACTCAGGCCAGCGCGGCTCCAGTGGAGCCTCGATGACACCAGCGAGGAAAAATGGTGCGAGTCCGGCGCTCCGCCATCAAGGAGTTTAATCCTAATTATCCTCCTTTAAGCGCTTGACTTCGCCCAGAAATCGAAGTGAAAATGACACCCGACTTTGCCTGGGAAGGGAATCGAACGAGAGCGATGGCTGGCTGCATATGGGTGTTGATCGATCGATCGATCCATCCATCGAGACCCGTTTGTGTAAACGGAAGTCTCTTTGATCGAGTTTTGAACTTCCGTTTTGACTCGTTTCATTAAACTCTTCCTGAACGTTTGGGTTTAATGGCGAGTTGTCTTCGTTGGATATATATATATATATATATATATATATATATATATATATATATATATATATATATATATATATATTTGTGTGTGTACATGTGTATGTGTATAAAATATATATATATATATATATATATATATATATATATATATATATATATATATATGTGTGTATATATGTATATATATGTATGTATATATATGCATATATATGTATGTGTATATATATATATTATATATATATATAATCAACACAATCACGTGTGGAACAGAAATAAATTTCTGACTCACATCAGTGACCTTATATATATATATATATATATATATATATATATATATATATATATATATATATATATAATATATATAATTTATAATATGCATATTTTGTAAATTTCATGTCTCCGAATCTTTTCTAAAATAACTTCTCTTGACACATTATCATAAACTTAAACAGTCGCACGAAACATCATTTATGTTCACAGTCTTTGCATTTGTAAAAGATTGTTTTCCTTTGTAATTGACACTGCTTCTCCCAATCAAGAAAGCACAACACGATTCACAAGTCTTTATAGAAATAAAAATGAAAGCACTCGTTAATTTAGTACAAGTTGAAACGGGTCACGAAAACCTTTCAATCATTTTCTACAAACAAAATTCAGTGACAGGAATACGAGTTAATTTGCAGATATTGTAAATAAAAAAAATCACGTATCCTATTTCTGTAATTTTTTTAAGAAAAAGGAAGTGTAATTGTAGTTTTCTTGGGATGAAGCCAAAATATCAGTTGGCGACTTTGTTGCCAAGTGTCCTAGCAACCAAACATCCCAGGGAATCCGGTGAGGCCTACAGGTCTCGTAGGATGACTCTGCGAGTGACTGGAAACGATTTCCTCCTCTCAGTTTGTGGGAGCAGGTTAGTTTTTGTGCCTGGATTTGATCTATACACAAGTAAGGGCTTCCTCACTACAATGAAAAACCTGTCATAGACACACGTTGGTAACTTACTGCTGACACTTCACAAACAGGTTGAATAGAAGTTAATGACGTATTGGTAGTTCTAATTTTGGTCGAAGGTTCGCTCTCCGCTTGCGGTCGCTGACTTGTTTTCGACCTCTTTGTGATATGTAAGAGATATGTTGCCGCTGTGTGTTTATGTCATGTACCGTAGTTTAGACGCGCAATAAGTGGGATATAGATTAAAATAAAAACTTGAATGAAAATTTTGACAAGCCTTTAGAATGCAGCTGCCCATTGTACGTATATGCGTATCTACAATAAAACAAAAATTAGTTTATGAACAGTTAAGATTAAAAATTAATGTTGCTTGGTATAAGATTTCCTATAGTGGAAAAAGAAAGATTTTGTGGTGGCGCCATCTGCTGACGCTCTGAGAAACTGCTTCCAGACAACACGCCATGTAATGCAAGAGATGAAACTCTGCCCAGTTCATGTACTTCATTATACAGAAGTATTAGGCTTCTAATATCTTCCAATTCTCGTTATTTCTGTTTCATCATTCACATTCTTAATTTCTTAGTTTGTTCCCTTGAATCTCGAGTGTCTTGTTAGGTAACCACTTTTCTCTTGTGATATAGGAAGTACGAAAAGACTACTCCGTAGACGTTATAGGCATCATGCATTAATTCTTTCTTGGGAACTATAAACAACAAAGCTTTTAATTTTATAACCAGGTAAGGAGGACACGATTCGGACACCACAGTCACATAAAAAAATGTCCCATAAAGATGTCACCGTAAGCTTACCTGAAGAGAGAGAACAAACACGAAAGGTCTCAAGCGTTGGTGTGTTCTCTCGCCTTCCTTTAGGGGTCAGAAGTGAAACTGAGGCTGTCACGTGAACTGGGGCACTGTGGCCTTCTGCGCTTAAGCGATTGGAAAGAGCCAGTTGGAGTGGTTGGAAAGCAGAATTTAAGAGAGGAAGAGGGAATGGAGGTAAAGTAAAAACCTAAAAAGTGGGTGCAGCTTGAGTAACCTACGAAGGAACGCAACAGACACCCTGTAGTAATGCATACTGCACATTATGTGAGGTGCACTGACGTCACTATCCCATTACAGGGGTCTCAGAGACAGTAAATATATAGTTAGGAGACGTTTTAGGTAAATTACGCTTGGCATCTTGTCTCCTACTCTATTTCCAAATTAGCATTCCTCTCGGATTTTAGCCAAGTCTGTTTGTCACCGAATGCACAGTCAAAGTACATAGTCAGCAACAATCACTGGTCAATTCTTCCAGTGAGCGTCGGCTGACTTTTAAATACTAATGTACCTCCACTTGTGCCAATATATCTTCCATGTTTTAATCCTATATTCTCTTGATGAAGATATTTTCTAGAGAAAATGCCCAAATCTGAGTTCCATTTCTCTTAAACAATATTTTTTTTTTTTTTTTTTTTTGCATTTAAGGTAGTAAACAGACCTTCATTAACATTATTCATTCATAATTTTGTTATCATTGCTTTCTTATTTAATTGTATCGTTCGCTATATACATTTCCATATTTAACATATATTTTTGTATGTGCTTAATTTATTTAAACTGGAAATCAAATTTTTACGAGACGAATGTTTAAAATGGATTTATGAAGCAGACAAATATAAATATTCTTGTGGAGATGGAAACAGTTTATTTTTCTTCTTGTTTAACTTGCCTGCCTCTTCTCTTATTGCCTGCTTTTTCAGATGATACAATCCTCTGTATTTCATCTACATTCACGCGTTAGTCCTTTCCTGCTGTTCACAATTAATCCCAAACAGTTCTTTGTCTTTAAGCTCCAAGAACTTGGTTGATGCTTAAGAGCTACCAAGAAAACAATGTCCCTTTTCCTGTAAGAGTGCCTCATAATACTATACAGGGAACCTCTGCTCGTATGGCACAGTTAAGTAAATGTTTCTTTCCCTTTAAAGCTACGCTCTGGAAATATCTTCCTGTTTCTGTCTTTCCTTAAAGACCTTAAAACCAAAGAAGGAAAATGATTATGACTCATCATTTTCGGGGTTATGACCTTTTGCAAGAGGATTTATGGAACATTGCCACATCACTTGACAGGAAACCTCGCTTACCCAGAAACCCTACTTAACCGGAAGCCCCTCCAAGTCCTGCAGTTGAGCAAGAGGTCAGCTATGTATCCATCGTGCAGGCAATTTGCAATATGCTTTCATATACATAATACGAACAGAGATTATGTTACTACGACTGAAGCCGTTTTCATCGTTAAATTAGGGAAAGACTGACCATCTTTCTGAGATATTATGACTGTGGCGTTAATCATCTAACTTAAAGGCCATAAATTCTGGCAATGAATAAACTGTATTATCAGGAAACAAACTGCAAACATATCTTCAAACACAGTGTTATGTTGATGTGATATATTGTGCATGTAAAACACAATTTGAAAAACAAGTGTGGAATCTTCAGTTTTCAATTGCCATTACGTTCTGAGCTGGATTCCAGGACGACGTCGGATCATCTTTGCAAAAAATTCTTGCCATCCGATTTTCCATACAGAGGATCTTCATCAAATTTCTCTCGTTTTTATTACATGCTTTTATTTGACTTGACTTCTGCGTCTGTTTGGGTCAGAACTTGTAACCCAGTTTTCGATCGACCTGTTTCCTTTGTCTGATGGACTTGAAATTTTGCATGGTTACTCAATCCCGGTGACAGTACAACCTTACATGATTAGTAAGTCAGCAGTGACCTCTAGTGACCCTACAGTGACCTCTCCCTGTATCTTAGGATTTGTATGAAAATCTTTGGATTTTTCATTCCTTCTTGATTCGGCAGAATAAGTTAATAAGTCAGTGGATTTTTCAAACCTTCTTTGGCTCGACAGGACAACACGTTCAATTTCGTTAGTTATAATCATAAATCGGTTACAATTTCTGTGAAAAATAAAAGATATGAAAAAAATGACAAAATTTAAAACACTATTAAGTAAAAAATAATTTTTTAGGCACGCGCCCACGCTTTTATTTTTGTTGACAAAATTAATTGTAAGAAAAACCTGGTCTCAAAAAATTACTTTTGGCTTTCTAGTGCATTTTGATAAAAGCGTGTTTAAATTTTTTTTTTTTTTTTTTTTAGATTTTTTCATTCTCTTTCTTTGTTTTTGATGGGAGTTTCCTTTCCGTCGATCCACTTTTTCTCTTTCGGTTGTGCCATTACTCTTCTTTTATTGCAGCTCCTTGGACACAAATGGAAAATTGATACTGTTTGTGAAGACATACAGCTATTGTCCTCGGTTTCGGAAAGACCTCATCAACGGCAGTGTGATGTACTGACTTTGACTTTTACAATATATGTATGTATATATATATATATATATATATATATATATATATATATATATATATATATATATATATATATATATATATATATATATATATATATATATATATATATAGTATGTACTAATAGATTGAGGATATCCACTAGGTACTTCGCTAGATTGTAAGATGCGGAACCAGCTGAGTTAATAATTGGCTTGGCAGGAAAGTTTGTTTTGTGGCTTTTATTGTATCATACATATACGGTAGCAGTGTCTCTTTCATTTAACAGTAAAGAGATCTATAACTTTTACCTCTGAAGTATTTCAGAAGTAATTGTCGTAGTGACTTTGTTAGTTGTCTGACCAACATTGGTTGGAATTGCCACCTAGGCCAGGTAATTTGCTTAAATTTTGTTTTTATTTCCTTCAAAGCGTTCACTTGAAACTGTGTCCAAACATAAGAGGAAGTGCTTAGGTTAAAAAGCTCTTGAGGGCATTTCAGTACATATTACTGATCAGTGTGACCCACAGACTCCATAATTAGGATAGCGCTTGGGTGAAAGTCTGTTTTAAAACAACCACTGAATTTTATTATTTCAGGTAATGGGTTCCTAATACCGTTTGTATTATATTATTAGTAAATATTGAAATTTTCTTAAATAGGACAAACTTCAAAAAAGACTGGGTGGGGCTAAAGATAAATTTGGCAAAAATTTCTTTGCAAATGACTGGATTGATTTTTTTTGTGTGTGTTTGTGTGATAATGCGTTAGCTGAAATGATAAAACTTGCGCATCCTTAAATCATTCATGTCAGCGCTCTTAATATGCTCAAGGCAGTTAAAACGAGTTTGCTTAAAAGTGACTTCAAATAGACGTTTGTTGCTAATTATTTATTTTTTGTATAAAACATACATGATCTCCTAAATGTTCAAAAGAATTATATTAATTCAAAGTAGGTCTCATAAAAGCTGAAGTTACAAAATATTGTAGATAAAAATCTAGATTAGTTTAACAATCCATCCAGAATAAGAACAAAATAAACCACATTCTTAACTTCCTGATTTCCGATGTGACCTCGACAAGGAAACAAATTGATAATCACTGGGTGTGAGGATTCACTCTTGAATGGTTCTTGATTAGGTGATTAAAGTTATTCAGAGCTTGTGTAATCCCTTGTTTGGCAATTATTCATATCGCTGTTAATTCGGTAATCAAATTACATGTGGGTTAACATGATGATGATGGCTGTGTAAAGGCTGTACATTAATTTTGGCGGATTTAATTAAATCCAGTGCTGTTTACTAATATGGATACTGTATACTGAAAGTGAACTTGCTTTAGGGGAAAATAATTCAGATCCTGTTGGTCCTGAGAGAAGTCTTTACGTAGGGTAGAAATCAATATTGAGTGAAGTTATCTTTTTTAGGTGTAGTTTGATTCCCTGTCGTCATTTTTAGTTTTCTGTAAAAGAAAACTATTGTGCTGGCTTTGTCTGTCCGTCAGCACTTTTTTTTGTCCTCACTTTTTCTGTCCGCCCTCAGATCCTAAAAACTACTGTTTATCATCCACTCTTCAATCATCAAACATACCAAATTGCAGCCCTCTAGCCTCAGTAGTTTTTTTTTTTTATTTGATTTAAGGTTTAATTTAACAATAATTGTGCTTCTGGCAACGATATATGATAGGCCACCATCGGTCCATGGTTATTGTTTAATGGGTTGCGGCTCATACAGCATTATACCGAGACCACCGAAAAACAGATCTATTTTCGGTGGCCTTGATTATACGCTGTAGAGGCTGTACAGAAAACTCGATTGTGCCGAAGAAACTTCTGCGCATTTTTTACTTGTTTAATAAAAGTGGATCCACATTAAGACTATATATAATCACTGGGTAGATTAAGGTAATGATTTTCCCATCAGTTTAATCGCAACTCTTGAAGATAACATCAAATGTATATACAAGGAAATGGATACAACAAGAAACTTAGAGAAACTTTATTACACAAAAATAGCTTTTGCATGTTCAAGTCACGTAAAGTTTAATGAGTCTAACAATTCATCTACGTTTCCAGTTTCAAGTATAGATTTCTTTTGAAACAAAATTGCAATTTCAAAGAGAGAGAGAGAGAGAGAGAGAGAGAGAGAGAGAGAGAGAGAGAGAGAGAGAGAGAGAGAGAGAGAGAGAGAGTTGGGGGGGGGGAGTGTGGGGAAGTAAGCGGGAGATACAAATGGGGTTTGAATTAGAAATATCTGACCTAGCAACTGTCTTGAGAATAATTCTGAAACATTTTTAATTTTTTCTCTTGCGGCTGAAGTCACATGCGTCATGAAATATGGTCGTGCAATCTCTGTAGTGCACCAAAGAACACTCTGATGCTGACCCTTGAAAAGTAGAATTGTTTTTTAAGGTCACTACTAATCATTCAGCTGTTGTGGCAAACGCCATTCTTGCAAAGTATCAGTTAGGCCCAACACCACTTATTCCACATCATCTCGACCAAATTCATCTGTAGTTTCAGTGTCCACAGAAATGCGTTAACAGTTGGTCAGTTCTCTAACTGAGAAGGCGTGAATGAAAGTTCAACTTAGTTGGTTTATTTTCTGCTTCTGATGACCATTTTGCACGACCCAGATACAATTGTGTGGTTGTGCTTCATTAGGAGACAAGAAAGGGTGGTTTGGAAGGTGCAACACCCAGCCCCTCAGTTTCGCTCTCCTTTTGCGAGAATGTTGCACTGAACATAAACTACCTGAAAGTTATTTATCTTTATTTTTTATTTAATTTTTTTTTTTTTTTACAAAATATAGTTTATCAGGGATGTGTTTTAGTTTTGTTCGATAAAAAAGTGAATTAGAGATTGTTGTGCAAGGAATATTGATCAATTAACTGTGTACGTACAGTTGGACAGTAAAAATCTGAACACACTCCCAAAATCTTTTTGGCAAGACCGTAGAATATTGTTGCGCTATCTGGCAATTATTCAAGTCGGGGTCATTCTCACCGACCCCGACTGAGCTCACGATAATTTGCATCACCTTTCGGTTTCCTCCCTTAGGGGTTAGTGTCGTCAGTGCACTCACACATTGCACTCCAGGCATTACTGAAGGTTGTTTGCAGCTTCCTTCGGCCTATAGCTGCAGCCCTCTAACTCTTTTTACTGTACCTCCGTTCATGCTCTCTTCCACCCTGTGCTAGCAATTGTTTCAGTCCACTTCTCCTGCAATTGTTTTATACAGCAACTGGGAGGTTTTTCCTCCTGTTACACCTTTCTTTCAAGCCTGTTTACTCTCGGTTTTCCTTTCAGTGCTGAATGACTTCATAGGTCCCAGGACTTGGCCTTAGGCCTAAGTTTTATATTCCATTCCATTCCACCTTTAGTTTCTCATAATTTACAGTCATATCTTATTATGTTGATTTGAAATATAAAAGACCCTCCTGACGAACCCCCTGACGGCATAGCAGAGCAACCATAGAGGTAGAATATTGGCCCTAATCTTTCCTCCAAGAGAGCAACCACTACGCTCTGAGATTAAGGCCGAGAAACCGCCAACCAATGAGAGAAGACCATACCCAGTGACGTCAGCGCTCTCTTGGCCAATCAAAATCAACGTTCTCTCGACCAACCAAAAGCAGACTGTAACCAGCGCCCCCGCCGACCGCTGACATAAAAAGCGAGACCACAGCCACCAATTCATCCAGCTCCCGCCTGAAGAAGGAGGAAGGCCTTCCGAAACATGTCGCGATACCTTCGATCCCAGAAGCACTGACGACCCTGCACTCGTTTTTGGACCCCGCCCTCGGAATTTCCATTACCTTCGACTTTCGATATTTTTATAAATAAAACCCCTGCAATGAACTTTGGCATTTTACTTAATTCTGTTACTGAAGAAGAAAAAAGACTAATTAGAAGAGTTGAACGAATAATCTACAAGATTAATGCAACCAAGGCTGCCATCATATTCAACAAAACATGTTTGAAAGAGGGCCTATACCCGAATAATAATAATAATAATGATAATAATAATAATAACTGATCTCTTCTTTCTGTATTTATTACCTTCTATTACTTTATTTATTACCTTCTGTTACTTCCCTCTGATGAACGCCATATTCTTTTGAAACATAAGTTTCAAGTCAATGGCCCATGTGGTGGGCTTGTTACGTATGAATAATCATAATAATAATCATAATAATAAACTCTAAAACTTACGTATTATGACATCCAGTAATTAATCTGTGTAAATTTCCATAACTTCTTTTATTCGAAAGGAACTTACGTCCGAAATATCATGAAACTCAGTCCAAAGATTCAGAAAATGGTCCACTTAACAGGTATTCAGGCGAACATCATAAAACGCGCATTGGTTATATTAAAACCGTGAATCATACGTGTTCTGGTAGGAAACCATTACGTCAAGTGTAGGGGGAATTTTAACTAAATTTTCGTAATGATTTCTGTGGTCCTTATCCAAAAAATATGCGCGTGACACTATTATTATCTAGGATTCTCTCTCTCTCTCTCTCTCTCTCTCTCTCTCTCTCTCTCTCTCTCTCTCTCTCTCTCTCTCTGCCAAGTGGAGCGTGGCGGAGAAAGAGGGCAATGGAAGGGTGAAGAAATCTTAAAAAGACAAGGAAAGAAAAGGAGGCTTAGATCCATTTCCCCTTCTGGAATCGGCGTCTGGAACAGAGACCACAAAGGAGTGCACAAAAGAGCACATAAAGGAGTTTATAAAGGAGTACATGAGGTTGTAAAGGATATTATAAAGGAGTTAGTAAAGGACTATATAAATGAGTTTTAATGGTTTTACTACAAGAGTATATAGAGGAGTTGATAAAAGAATACATAAAGGAGTTTATAAAGGAATACATAAAGGAGTTGATAAAAGAATACATAAAGGGTTGATAAAAGAATACATAAAGGAGTTTATAAAGGAATATATAAAGGAGTTGATAAAGTCGTAAATAAAGGAGATTATATAGGAACTTGTAAAGGAGTTTGCAAAGGGGATTTTGTATTTGATATCTCTCCTTCCTTTTCATTGTCTCTCCGGCATCGGAAGGAAGACAGACCATACGGGATACAGTTGTGCTTATTGGAATGGGTTGGAAACTATATTAAGTTTTGATACTATTCTTCTTGCATTTCAGTCATTTTTTTATCTGTTTATCTATGTATTGATTTATTTTGTCTTCTTTTTTGATAAGTGGGATCTCTTTTCTGTATTTCGCTTATTTACTCTTATTTCTTCCTAATGAACACCTTAATATTCTTTGGAAGCTTGAATTTCATGAAGTCAGTGGCCCCTTTGGTGGGCTTGTTCCAAATGAATAGGTTTCATCCCCTGAATAATAATAATAATAATAATAATAATAATAATAATAATAATAATAATAATAATAATAATAATAATAATAATAATTGTGAATGACGGCAAAATGTGTTACCAGAAGGAAAATGAAGACTTACTATATAATAGTAACTTGTATATTTTAGTATTCTGTTCGTATATAATGGTAATTTTTATTTTTAATGTGCAGTCGAATTTGTAATAGTAGTTGCCTTATTGTATTAAGTTTTTAATTGTATATGCAACATTGTACTTTTATTCGTGATAGTTCCATCCAGATAAACTGTCATTTTTCATGAGAGTAACTACAAGTTACACCTGAGGGTCCATTAAACACAAATGATGATATTAATTGTGCCTTTTGATTCTACCTTTTAATTGTAGCTGCAATATCGAACTTTTCCACATAGGTGGGGTTAGTGTGGTCAGTGCACCTCATGCGGTGCACTGTAGGCATTGCTTAAGGTTCTTTGCAGCGTGCCTTCGGCCCCTAGCTATAACCCAGCTCGTTCGTTTTACTGCACCGCCTTTCGTATTCTCTCTCTTCCGTCTTACTTTCCACCCTCTCCTAACAGTTGATCGATAGTGCAACCGCTTTGAGGTTTTCCTCCTGTTACACCTTTCAGACCTTTCACTGTCAATTTCCGTTTCAGCGCTGAATGACCTCATAGGTCCCAGCGCTTGGCCTTTGGCCTAAATTCTGTATTAAGGTCAGTTCAGTTCAATTCAATATTGAACTTTTATGTGTGATAGTGCCATTCAGATCATCTGTATCTTTGTTTTTGTTTTCATTAAATTGTAAGTTAAGGCAAGTCGATGATTTTCCAAGCTTCATTTTAAGCCAAGAGGAGAACAATTATTGCTTTGGTGAGGAAATAGTAGAGAGGTGTTGTACTCGAGTGCGCATATTTGAGGAACTTTTCTTTTTTGCGGTATGCGTGGATGTTGCAATACCCTGAAGAGTGCTATGGGCTTTACACCCCGCCCCCATCGATCCGCCGGGGAGGGGGAAGTTTGGGTGGAGGGGGCCTGGTATCGTTGGCGTATTCTCCTATTTCTTTTTTGCAAAGTAAAAGTTTGCTTAGAGACTGTTCTTGCGACTTTTGTTTTGTGACGCCAAACGACGTATTGAAGGCAGATAGAGGGCGTATCAGTCCTACTTGGAATCTCACTCTCTTTGAAGTATATTTACCTTTAAGTTCGTGCTGAATTCTTGTTAAAAGAAAAAAGTCTGAAAAATTGAGAATTGAGCTTATTTCGTCCCTTGCGTTTTCTCATTAGCTAAAACAGTTCCCGAAGTTAAACATGGGTTTCATTTCTAATGGTACCATAGCTGTCTCTCTCCTGAGGAAGTCACCCCTTTCGACTCCTTGTTATACAGTCTAACTCTCTCTTAGAGGTTACATCTGATACTCAGCCTGCTTCCTACTTTGTGCCTTCTCATAAAATATTCCTCTTGCAGAACCTGTAGTTCTGAAATCTCCAAAAGTCTGGAAACCACATAGGCCTAAGGACATCTCACTCACTAGGTTAGACTCGTTCACTTAATCTAACTTCTTTAGACTACATCAGTGCTGGCCCTGTTACTCAACCTCTTTCCTACTTTCTGCTATTGCTCTTACAGAATCTGTGCCGTTCTGAAATCTCTAAAGATTAGAAACCATATAGGCCTAAGGAAACCCTCCCTCGGCCTCACAGGGAGTGTTTGGACGACTCTGTGTAGACGAATAAAGATGATTGAGGAAATAAGAGTCTTAGTTGGATAATATTTCGTAGTATATCACTGAAGGTTTGCTGTACAATTTTGACTCGGAAAGTAAAACAAATGACAGAAAGATGGACAGGGGATAAGAAAAGTTTGATTTGACAAGAACTGTATTTATCTCGAATCTTTATTATGAAAAGGTTGTCTGAGGAGTTCTAGAGTAAAGGTGAAAAACTCAATGTGACGTACATAGACCTATAGAGGGCACCTAAAGAAAGCTTATAATAGAACTGACAGAGATGTATTGTGAATGATTTATGGATGTTTATTATAAAAGATAATTTTCTTTGAGCTATAAAAAATTTATGTGTCATATTGCAGTATATAGAAATCACAGAGGGGGCTTTATTTTTTAATATCCCTTAGACAAGAGTGTGATATAACTGCACAGCTGCTTAATATCTTCGAAAAGGGAGAAGACCATGAAAAAATCAGATTATTGTCACTGTCAAATTTAATATCTTTAACTGATGAACAGCCCCTTGTGCTTGCTAGTTATAAACGCATGCATCCGATCATTTCGTCCATTTATAAAAATGAATGAGGCGTCTGATTATCAGAAGCTTAAGCATGTGTAAACAAGATAAAGATGAATCAATGAATCTCTAAATAGGGAAAAATGATAAGATTACCGGAGAGGCGGCGGCATCGCCCTTTTGTACAAAGATCCACGTAGTAATATCAACGACATTTGCTGCAATTGTATATAATGCGATGCCTCGAGTGTAATCCGAGTAAATAACAAAATTCTCTTACAACGTACTTCTACAATCATTGATACCTTTAGCGTAAATGTAAAAACGCTGGAAAAAATTGTGCAAACTCACAGAGAGAGAGAGAGAGAGAGAGAGAGAGAGAGTTTAAAAACGCAATTTGTGCATGCTTCAACTACATAAAAATGTGTACATTTTATAATTATGATTAATAACTAAGATTTTAAATGGTGAATATCTAATTAGCTGACCTGGCGGTCTTTGTGAATATCAACCAGACGAATATGTTTTTAAGTATATCCGGATTTAGAAATAAGAAGGTTGGGGAGGGGGGGATTGACAAGGGAACAGAGAGAAAATTCAAGAAAAAAATTCATAGGAAACACCAGGAACTCAATAGTATTACTTTTAGGTTAGTGTGAGAGTTGTGTTATGACCGCACTTTTACTTGAATTTTTTCTTGAACGAAGATGATTTGTGGTATGTGTATGTATTGATATGTGTTTTAAATTCACGCACGGTATTTGTATGCACCGGAGTAGAGGAATCTTGATTGTCCGATTAAGTACAAATGTGATTTTTTACACTAGGATGCAATTCGCACTACATTCCTCTTTCTCGTTATTAGGTTACTAAAGGCTTATAAAAAAAGAAAGCCTAGGGATTATGAGGTTAGCTTAAAATCCCATTTCTTAGAGTTAATTTTATTTTTTAAGATAACTTCTACTCATACAACCCACTAAGGTTTGAGTGGTTGTATGTTCCGCCGTGAAAGAAAAGAGCCTTTTTCTCCTACAGATCATTGATAACTTTTATGTCCACGACAAGGTCAAAGAACCCAATGGACACTAAATGCATTAGACAATTTCTGAACTGCACACTTCATTGCCGTAGGAACCAGGAATTGTTTTGATCAACCAGTAAGAAGGCATTTCCCTCACACACAGTATCGAGATCTGCAGCATAAGGCTGCAAAGTATGTCGAATTTCAGCTAGCGAGAGAAATGTTTAGGACGGGCTAAATACCCAATGACCTTGCCAGCCGCTTGACTGGTGATGTGGCTATCTCATTTTCAATCTTGTAACATTTACGTCTTTAAATACAAAATACCAGCCAACGTCACTCACATATCAGTAACAGTTTCTAACACTGTAAGGAAATTATTAGATCACCCTTCACACAGACCAGGAACATTTCACTATATCCTACGTTTGCTATACGGCCAGATTCGCGCAGCATCGTGTATAGGAGACAAAGCGAAAGAAGCATTGCCCGAGAAGAATATAGCTTGATGCATCAGCGGAATGTGGATGTGCGAACCGAAAGGGAAAAAAACGTTCTCTCCTGACGTTCTTTTCTTCTCTGGTGGCCTGCCAATGGCTTTGACAACAACCGGCTGACTAGCATATAATCCACATCTTTTCACCCTCAAATTAAAAAAAAATTAACTTCATTTTAAAAAAGTTGACTTTCATATTTAGAAATGTGAACTTCATTTTAAAAAAGTTGACTTTCGTATTAAAGAAATTGAACTGCAAATTAAAAAAGTTTACATTCATATTAAGAAAGTTGACTTGTAAATTAAAAAAAGTTGAAGCTCAAATTAAAAATGTTGACCCTCAATTTAAAAAAGCTGGTTTTCAGATTTAAAAATTTAACTCTCAATTTTTAAAAGTTGAGTTGAAAGCCAATTTACATTTCCCGGGGGGGGGGGGGGTTAACCCGTGTTCAAACCCGATCCGTCCGCACATGGGTAGGGAGTCGAGCCGAGGCCCTTGCGAGCCACTGGGCCCCTTTCAGCGCCCAGTGTTTACACTCTGGTTGGCCACGTGCTGTAAGGTCGTTCCTTCTTCCCTTCTCCAAGCCTTGCGACCTGGAGGTGGTGAGTCCACGCCTCTACTCTACTTGCACTGCAAGCGCTGAGGAATCGGGAGGGTGCAACACCGGGGAGGGAGAAAGGAAGGCTTGCACACCCTACCACGGAGTGCTTCCTCCCGTCAGCTCATCTGGCAGAGCGTCGCCTTGCCAACCGGAACACGCCCCTCTAACCTTGACGCAATGATGCGGTTAACTGTGGACGAACACGGGTCACTCCATGGCGCTTAATAGAAACACTCCACGGTAGGGCTGGCAATCCTTCCTTCCTTCCTGGTGCTGCACCCTCCCGATTCCTCAGCTCTTGCAACGCAAATACAGTAAAGGCGTGGACTCACCAACTCCAGGTCGCATGGCTCGCAAGAGCCTCGGCGCTTCCCAAGTGCGGATAGATCGGGCTCAAGCACTGTCTAACCCCCCCCCCCTCCCCCCCCACACACACACCCGGCGGGAGAAATGTAAATTAACTTTCAAGTCAACGTTTTAAAATTGAAAGTCAGTTTTTTTTTTTTTAATTGGAAATCCAGCTTTTTCAAATTAAGGGTCAACATTCTTAATCTGAACTTCAACTTTTTTTACTATGAAAGTTAACTTTTTTTTTAAATGAAGTTCAATTTTTTTAAAATTTGAGGGTGAAAAGGTGTAGACCAGCGCTAACAAGGTGACAGAGGCGACAGGACAGCTCCCTCTGCTATAAAGGTGTAAGGGGTCCTGTTCAGTCCGTAGAACCCACAAGCGAGTGGAATTAAGGTTTGAAGTGTTCTGATAGAGTAATGACAGGTGCAAAACAACTGCCCCACGGATTTGTGCGGGTAACTTATTTAGCAATATATAGTTTTTTTTTTTTTTTGTGATGAGAGTACCACCTCCTCGCAAGCAGTCGGTCATAATTATGCTAGAGGGAAAATATTTTGTCTCAAGAAGGTGGAAAGCTGCAGAGCTTTGCATTTGTCATAAGATTTCTCTTCAACCTCAGATCACGCCATCCTGAATCACTCCCCTACCTTTAGCAAATAACCTTCGTAGGGGGGTAGTGCCGCCAGTGCACCTCATGCGGTGCACTGTAGGCATTGCTTAAGTTTTTTTTGCAGCATGCTTTCGGCACTTAGCTGCAACCACTTTCGTTACTTATAATGTACCTCCTTTCATATTCTCTTTCTTCCAGCTTGCTTTCCACCCTCTCTAACAATTGATTGATAGTGCAGCTGAGAGGTTTTCCTCGTGTTGTACCTTTCAAACCCTCTTACTCTCAATTTCCGTTTCAGCGCTGAATGACCTATAGGTCCCAGTGCTTGGCCTCTGGTCTAAATTCTATAATCAAAATTTAATTCAACAAATATCGTAATCCCCGGGGATTTGGACAGTGAATACTGGCAAATATTATAATGATGGAATAATAAGATTTTGGTTCATTTCCATAACAGTAAGTGGCTGCCGTGAGGTCCTGTCCGCTTTGTTGACTAAATGGAATTCTCCTCCTCTTTCGTTTTGCGTAATTCCGGAAGCTATGGTTGTTTTAGGGGAAGGGTCTGCTGCTTACTTTAGTTATGAAGTCTTTCAGTTGTATTCCAATTGTCTTTCTTTTTGCTTTATTCTTCAGCAATCATACAATTCATCGCCTGTTCTGGCTTCCCAAAGACATTCAAGATGAGGATTATTTACGGGGAAGTAAACATTCTGTTATGTTAGAGCAGCATTAAAGTATTTTGCAGCAGAATATAAACACTTTCAGTAGATATTCAGATGCATTTGGTTATGGCACAGAAACAGGAGAAATTCTAGATGACGAAAGAAGAGAGAGAGAGAGAGAGAGAGAGAGAGAGAGAGAGAGAGAGAGAGAGAGACGTCAATTCGTCGAACGGTTGAGTTCTACAAGAAAATAAGCTTTTTGTTTTTAATATTCATCGTCGTGTTTTGTATCCTTGAAGGACATAGAGCCTTAAAATCAGGAATTTACTATCATAATAGACCAAAGCGAATGTCCTCCAAATAGGACGTTTTGAGGTCCTGAGACAAAAAGCAATAGCTGTTAGATTACAGGAGGTCCCGTGATAGGAAAAGGAAGAGATAAAAAGACCAAAATCTCTCAAACATTTCCCTTGAGATCCAGTCTGCCTCTTTTGCTGCCACATTTTAACTTCTTCCTTTTCAGGCGCCTTCCTCCCGGACGCTCAAGGCTTTCGGAGACCCATAAATACGACATTTAATTATTTAGGATTCATTATTTCGTATTTCTTTATGGTTCTCTATTTCTGCTTTCTTTTAGCATTCATCGCATGTGAAAAAGTTTTAAGCATACTTCCAAATTTAATGTTGTTTTTGATGCATTTTTATGAAATGAAATATTTTAATAATAATAATATAATAATAATAATAATAATAATAATAATAATAATAATAATAATAATAATAATAATAATAATAATAATAATAATAATAATAATTCACATCTGCTTCATATGATTTTAAGAAAAACTTCTGGCCTGCAGACTTATATCACCATGGGGGAAAAAGCATCACCATATATCACCATATCACTGGCAAATTCATACAACTTTGTTGTAATTAGAATAGATTATTATTATGTGATGTCTAATAATACCGTATTAATTTTTTGCACATTTTGTCATTGTTTTGTTATTGTTATGATTGAAATCAAAGATTACAATGAAAAAGGATTCGTCATTCCTCACTTCAAGGAGTTTTCTCCAGTGGGATGCAGATCTTAAAGGTTTGAATTAGTCCTTTTGTGTTTGTGTGTTTGTGATTGAATTATTTCAAGTTTTGTCGACAAGAATGAATCACCTGAAATTAAGTGGGAGGTGAATTCTTTAAATGTGAGGTTGCTTTGCATATTTAGAGTCAGATTAATCACTTAAAAAGAAAATGAGCGTCATTACAATACGGAAGCAACGAAATTATGTAACAGCTTTACTCCAAGTTGTGGTGATAACATTCAGTCCAGCTGGAACACTTTTAGGGGCCTGAAAGCTTTAACTATCGTAGAAAAAAATCACTATAGTTGTGTAATAAAAAAAAAAAAACTCTGTGCATATTCAAGGCTTTATTGAAGTAAAATCCCAACACAAGAATTACAGAAGTCAGCAGAGTAGGAAACGCTGGGGACGTCAAGAGTAAACAAATGCGTCACAAACAACCGAAAAGGAAACAACTGTTGGGTAACGACAGCCATAACGTAGCTAAACTTTCAGACAAGTTATTAAGATAAAACCAATTTACCAGTGTTAGTTGAAGAGAATAAATAGTTTACAGACTCAGCATCTAAGCGTGAACGTTTTTTGAAGAAGAAAAGTTGCTATGGAAAATATCTCTTCGCTATAAATCCTCTCCCCTTTGCTAGTATCGAGATACTGAATAAGTTATAGTTTTCGTTTTACCTTTAGAAAAAGGAAAAAGATTACATCAGACAAAAGGAATTGGAACTGGCTGAATTTTGTGCATTTTAAACGATAAATAAGCTGTAATTTGCTCTGAATACAGCAGTGAGTGAATAATGGAAAGGGCGATAATAATAATAATAATAATAATAATAATAATAATAATAATAATAATAATAAATAATAATAATAATTCACGAAACCCTAAGCCATACGACATGGCCGAATGGTAATATGAATAATGACGAATTCCAGACTCTCTTTGTCTACCGTGCAATCAAAGCATTGAAGTGGATCATATCCTATAAAATGTCTTTGAAAAGACATTCTCGGATTACCTGATAGTTTTAAGCTTTTCTTCCGATGAGGGTGGGATTTTACTGATCACGACATGATTAATGCATTCAATATTTGATGCTCTAATTAAAAGTCATGCTGTATCATTCAGTGGTATATTGCAGTTGAAACGTGACTTCAGGAATACAGGAAAATTCGCTTTGATTTCGTAGAATAGTATATTATTTTAAGCTTCTGCCAGGATGTTCTGTTATTAATAATTATATTTATCTGCAATTAAAAATCCTCTGTATTATCGTAATATTATACTCACTGCGCGTTCATTTATTTATGTTTAGATGAAACTGTTTCTCTGAAATTATATAAACTGTAGAAATAAAAAGCATCTGCCAATAATAACAAGAATTGTGAACTAATAAGTAAAGAAATATTTGTTTACTGTTTTATCACGTTTCTGTATTTTATTTTCGGCAAAAAAATACAAGGCTTTATATATATATATATATATATATATATATATATATATATATATATATATATATATATATATATATATATATGTGTGTGTGTGTGTGTGTGTGTATGTATGTATGTATGTATGTATGTATATATACATGTATAGGCAGTTTTTTTAAAATTAGTCAATTTAATATATTTGGTATATATATATAATATATATATATATATATATATATATATATATATATATATATATATGTATGTATATATATATATATATATATATATATATATATATATATATATATATATATATATATATATATATATATATATATATGCATGTATGTATATATATATATATATATATATATATATATATATATATATATATATATATATATATATATTTATATATATATATATATATATATATATATATATATATATATATATATATATATATATATATATATATATATATATATATATATATATATATATTGTTAAGATCTCGCATCTCGAGATCTACAGGTTCAATTTAGAATAAACAACTAAATGGACATTATTACAAGTGAATTAAACTCTTGACAGCAGCAGCAACAATCTAATTACTTTAAAGAACAAAAGTCAAATAAACATCCTGAGTAACCATTAACAGTACAAGCGTTACACGTAAGGGAGTCTACAAAAATAATTCAAAACATTAAATCTGAAAGCAGCAACTCCAAATAAATTACATGAATAACAACACTAATGAGGAAAACTTAAACACACAAAATAGAATGGGGTCAGTAAAAATATGAGTGTAAAAATTTTACATGAGCAAAATAATGAACCATTCAAAAATTTAAACAATACCCAGGCAGCAGAACTAATTACATAAACTGGCAGCTCAAAGGAACACTGCAGGACAACTCCGACAGAGTCGAAACGACAACCATCTCGTCCTCCAAGAAACGTACTGACGTCCTCCTCTAATTACGACGACCATGACAGAGCCGACACGGCAACCATCTCGTCCTCCAAGAAACGTACTGACGTCCTCCTCTAATTACGACGACCATGACAGAGCCGACGCGGCAACCATCTCGTCCTCCAAGAAACGTACTGACGTCCTCCTCTAATTACGACGACCATGACAGAGCCGACGCGGCAACCATCTCGTCCTCCAAGAAACGTACTGATGTCCTCCTTTAATTACGACGACCATGACAGAGCCGACACGGC